>NC_034185.2:11700266-12000266 GCF_002021735.2 Oncorhynchus kisutch | reverse complement strand
ATACACACACATTTGTGCACGCACACGCATTGACAGATAAAGGTGCATGCACACGCATTGACAGATAAAGGTGCATGCACACGCATTGACAGATAAAGGTGCATGCACACACATTGACAGATAAAGGTGCATGCACACACATTGACAGATAAAGGTGCATGCACACGCATTGACAGATAAAGGTGCATGCACACACATTGACAGATAAAGGTGCATGCACACACATTGACAGATAAAGGTGCATGCACACACATTGACAGATAAAGGTGCACGCACACACATTGACAGATAAAGGTGCATGCACACACATTGACAGATAAAGGTGCATGCACACACATTGACAGATAAAGGTGCATGCACACACATTGACAGATAAAGGTGCATGCACACACATTGACAGATAAAGGTGCATGCACACACATTGACAGATAAAGGTGCATGCACACACATTGACAGATAAAGGTGCATGCACACACATTGACAGATAAAGGTGGATGCACACACATTGACAGATAAAGGTGCATGCACACACATTGACAGATAAAGGTGCATGTACACGCATTGACAGATAAAGGTGCATGCACACGCATTGACAGATAAAGGTGCATGCACACGCATTGACAGATAGAGGTGCATGCACACGCATTGACAGATAAAGGTGCATGCACACGCATTGACAGATAAAGGTGCATGCACACACATTGACAGATGAAGGTGCATGCACACACATTGACAGATAAAGGTGCATGCAAACACCTTGACAGATAAAGGTGCATGCACACACATTGACAGATAAAGGTGCATGCACACGCATTGACAGATAAAGGTGCATGCACACGCATTGACAGATTAAGGTGCATGCACACGCATTGACAGATAAAGGTGCATGCACACACATTGACAGATAAAGGTGCATGCACACACATTGACAGATAAAGGTGCATGCACACACATTGACAGATAAAGGTGCATGCACACGCATTGACAGATAAAGGTGCATGCACACACATTGACAGATAAAGGTGCACGCACACTCATTGACAGATAAAGGTGCATGCACACACAGTGACAGATAAAGGTGCATGCACACACATTGACAGATAAAGGTGCATGCACACACATTGACAGATAAAGGTGCATGCACACACATTGACAGATAAAGGTGCATGCACACACATTGACAGATAAAGGTGCATGCACACACATTGACAGATAAAGGTGCATGCACACACATTGACAGATAAAGGTGCATGCACACTCACTCATTGTGTTTCAACACTATTATGCCTCTCTCTCTCTCTCTCTCTCTCTCTCTCTCTGTCTCTCTCTCTCTCTCTCTCTCTCTCTCTCTCTCTCTGTCTCTCTCTCTCTCTCTGATCTCCTCTAGTTGAGGTGGCTGGGGGTGAAAAGAGAGAGAGAGGCCTGTTTGATGTGCAGATGGTGGCCAATTAGAACCAGGCACCAAGACCCTTTATCTCAGGCTGTATCTCATTCTGTTTGGTTGTGGGCAAATCAGAAGGCATGAATCACAGCACAGCTTGCAGACCCAGAAGGTGAAGATAGTTTGGGTATTGGTTTGTATGACAAAGATATTCTAAGGCATCTTTGGAGGTGTTGTAAATATCAAGACTCATTTTTCAGAGCATTCACCTAGGTTATTATAGTAAACTAAAACTGAAATTAAAATGAAAACAAATAATGAAAAAATTATTTAGTAAACTGAAGTAAAAAATAATGAACAAACCTATAACTTAAACAACAATGAAACTATTATCTTTGACTCCAAAATTAACTAACTCAAATATATTTTTAAAAAACTATCATGAATTATGTTGTTTTAGTTTTTATCTCAATTTTGGGCAAAAATCCAATTGGGTTTCCAATGCGTTATTCAATCTTTTCGGGCCGTTTTCAAGCTACTGAATCTGGAGGGTAAATGCTGGCAGGTGATGGCGATGTCACTATTAGCCTCTAGACAGATGAGTTGCTTGCCTAGCTTACAATGCTCCAAGGTCTGGGATATCTGAGACGACATCACTATCACAAGCTAACAGGGAAAAAACAGGCTATGTATCTAACTTGTCCTACTAAGGTGAAAAGCATTGGATTGGTGTGAACATGGGTGAGAAAGAGTTTCCTTCTGCCATATCTTTTTACACCAGTGTTAGCGCTATTCCTTTTAAATCCAAGTCACATTGCATTTGACCTCATCATTTAAAGGACCAATCAGCAGGTGAAACAATAACAAAGCCACTCTGCCACTGTTTTGGTAAAAAGCTGAAGGATGGGGATGGAGAATTGCAACCACTCTAACATTAACAGACAGACCTGTAAGGATTATAGTTTTAACCATGTTTTGAGGCTGCACAGTGTTTGTTCACATTTACAAACATTTTAGTAAAACAAGCTTATATTTTGGATTCTGATGGGGACCGACAATCGAACTAAGCTAATGAGGCATTTATAAGTTATATTCTTCAAGAATCAATGTGTACACATCATTTATAAGTAAAACAATGGATGCAGCAACTGCTGATTGCCCTATTAAACCTGACCTATGACCTGACCCATCCCATTATGCACTGCTGTCCCCCAGACATGGACAACATAATGTCTCCAAGCCACACATGTTTTCTCTCCCTAAAACTAAAACTAAAACTAAAACTTAATAATATAAAAACAAAATAGAAATACTACTACACATTTGAAATGAAGTAAATACTAGCCAATCAGGTCTGACAACTGAAACTAAACTCAATTCCAAATAAACAACTAATAGAAATAAAAAAAGTAAAAATAACAAATCTATGATAACTTTGGGACACACGCACGCTCGTGCACACACGCTCACGCACACGCAGAGAGACACAAACAGACAGACACACACACACACCCATCCTTGCTAAAAATCGGACATTCTTGTCAAACACCTCAAACCTGCCAAACACGACACTTCTTTATGTAAGATATGAAACATAGATTGTGTAGCCATACAAAAGTGCTGAAATAATATGAATGAAAAACAAATGTAAAACATACTGAACAAAAGTGTAAATGTCAATTAGAATACATTCATTAGGCCCTAATCTCTGGGAATACAGATATGCATCTGTTGGTAACAGATACCTTTTAAAAAATAGTTCAGGGCTTTGATCAGAAAACCAGTCAGTATCTCGTGTGACCATTTACTTCATGCAGCGCGACACATCTCCTTCGCATAGCGTTGATCAAGCTGTTGATTGTGGCCTGTGGAATGTTGTCCCACTCCTCTTCAATGGCTGTGCGATGTTACTGGATATTGGCGGGAACTGGAACACACTGTCGTACACGTCGATCCAGGAACTGGGACATTTTCACCTCCCAGGAATTGTGTACAGATCCTTGCGACATGGGGCCGTGCATTATCATGCTGAAACATTAGGTGATGCTGGTGGATGAATGACCAGACAATGGGCCTCAGGATTTTGTCACGGTATCTCTGTGCATTGAAATTGCCATTGATAAAATGCAATTAAGTTTGTTGTCCGTAGCTTACACCTGCCCATACCATAACCCCACCGTCACCATAGGGCAACAACAATTTGACATCAGCAAACCCCTTGCCCACACGACGCCATACACGTGGTCTGCTGTTGTGAAGCCGGTTGGACCTACTGACAAATTCTCTAAAACGAAGTTGGAGGTGGCTTATGGTAGAGAAATTAACATTACATTTTCTGACAACAACTCTGGAGGACATCCCTGCTGTCAGCATGACAATTGCACGCTCCCTCAAAACTTGAGGCATGTGTGGCATTGTGTTTTGTGACAAAACTGCACATTTTAGAGTGGCCTTTATTGTCCCCAGCAGAAGGTGCACCTGTAGAATGATAATGCTGTTTAATCAGCTTATTGATATGCCACACCTGCCAGGTGGATTGATTGTCTTGGCAAAGGACACTAATAGGGATGCAAACAAATGTGTGCACAAAATCTGAGAGGAATAAGCCGTTGGTGCGTATGGAACATTTCTGGGATCTTTTATTTTTAATACAAAATAACCTTCAGGGTGTCTGGCTTGTGTGCATTGGTTAATTGGCTGTAATTGAGTGCCTGGCAGCGCCAAAGAGTCAGAGTGCCTCCTCCCCTGAGTTTACAGTGCCCAGCTGCTGCTGTTGGCGCCAGACACTTTATTACCCAACACCGCTGCTCAAAGGCCACCAAGAGATTTTGCCACACACACATACGTACGCACGCGCACACACACACACACACACACACACACACGCGCACGCACGCACGCACGCACACACACACACGCGTACGCACGCACGCACACAGATACACACGCGCACACACAGACACACGCACACACATACGCACGCACACGCACACGCGCACGCACGCACACACACACACACACACACACACACACACACGCACACACACACACACGCACACGCACGCACACACATACACACACACATACACACACACACTCTTGTTACTGTGTCAGAAGATCCCAAAAGCATAAAAAGCTACTTAAAAACAGGAAATTATGTCACAGGAGTATTGACAGATGGGCTAACTATAGCTCTAAAGAGGAAGTCATGATGTCATGATAGCGGCCATGTTCCAGAACAGATTTTGAGGCCACCTGCTGAGCTCCAAAATGGATACAAGTGGATTGCCAATCTGCAGTGACTGGTTACATCTGTCACTCTAACACACAGATCACTAGTTACACATGAATGAGCACACTCACTCACAAAAAAAAAAGAGCTACAACTGCAAAAAGTACACATAGGCCTACATTTCACACACTTGCAGGAATAAGCATGTACAGTGTGTGCTTATTTTTTCATTCAAATATTACAGATACACTCACTCCCCCCATTTTCTAGAGGATGAAACGCAGAGGAGCACAGATGTGTGCCGGAGGCTGTCGCCATTGGAGACAGTCACCAGGGGAGACTGACTGACGTAGGCCTGCTGTCAGTCAGCAACATTAACCCAGTGGCCTCTGTCTCTGCCTCCCTGGAGACCACCCATCCAAAATTCATACAGAAATCCCAGAGGGAATATGGAAAAGGTTACAGCGCACAGAATATGTCCCTTTTCACGGATACAGGTACGCTCAGTCGCACACCTAAGCTGTGCAGTGGTTGGCGTGAGCAGTAGTGCAGACATAGGCTACTAATTTATGTACTGCTATTTCACGAAGAGATCTGGTCATATACACACATGTTTACAACATACACAAGTGGAAGGTGTTGGGTTTGCATATGGTTGTGTAAAACTAGGGGCTGATGGAACATCTGTAGACAATGTGCTTATTAGGGATAAATGGGCTATAGTTCTCACCACACAAGCACACACACACACATACACACTTCATCTGGCAGAAAGTAAGACCCTCACCAGCACAAATCAATGAGCTTCATCCTTGAGCCTAAATGCAAATCTAATTTTATGTAAGATCCAGGAAACCCTTTTTTTTTTTTCTCTCTCTCAACCAATTACTTTTTTCTCTGCTAGGCAATGAGTGGGTGTATCTGTTAATATCTGTTTTTTAAGAGCACTTTTATTTGGAATGTCCCTTATTCAAGCCTATACCTTGTGCAAAGACAGAAAATGATACTATGATGCTCCACAATGACCTTGAAAACACTAAAGCATCAATGATTGATCACCAAATCCAATTTAGATCAAGGTACCAGGCAGCTATGGGGACCATGATGAACCTTTTCATAGCCTACATTCAGTTATGAGAGAGGTCTGGACCCAACACAGGAAGTCAATATAAATGGTCTATGTAAAGAGAAACAAGTAACACATTCCTGGCTGTGCTAGTTGGATGGAGTCCCAGAACAACAAGGTCCCCTCCCTTGACAGTCCCGGGTGCGTCACGGAGCTGTGCCTGCTGGCTTTGGAACGTAGCTTGCGTCATGGCGCTGACGTGATTCGCGCAATGCCATCATCGAGACACAGCCGACGCCGGTGTGTGACTAAAGTGTGAAGCGTGAAACCATGGATTGTTGCATGTAAAATGAAAAAACGGTCTCCTGTGGTCTTTTATTCCGCCTAGACAATGTAGTTTAAATGTATTTGTTATTCTACGAAAAGAGTTACAGAAATGGGATGAATAATTATTTGTGCACAGCCTTCCTTGTCTGGTAATCTGAGCATCTGATCTGAACATTTATTTGGTGAGAAATTGATAGATAGGTCTTATATCAGCGAAGTTAAAAGTGTCACTAACTTCAACCAACCACAATAGAAGGGTAAGAAATAAAAGCCTTCCTCAATTTCTGAGGTAGCTACAACGAATAAGTAGGCTATAGTATAGGCGTAGGCGCAATGGTGCATAATAGCTTCATCAAGCAGTTCCCCCATCCTTCAAATTAAATGAGACTTTGATAGCCAGAGAGACCCTTCTTGGGCTTTTGCAACATTTCAGTAAGATGACAATTCTGTATTCTATCACAATTTCCAATGTAACCGATGTGAAATGGCTAGCTAGTTAGCGGTGGTGCGCGCTATACTGTTACACCAACAGGTGCACCTAAGCTTTGCTCATACCTCTGTTCGTCCCAATGGTTTACTACGCGGAGCTGTCCATGCAATCAATCGCATGTGCTCAATAAGTATAGGCATCACTCATTGTGCATCAAGACTTTATGTAGTTCAAGTATTTGATGATGACTGAACAATGACAACACCAAAAAAAGTAATCCAAATAGATCCTGGGGGGATTCATGAATTATGCGTATGGGACATTTCAGGGATCTTTAATTTATAATTCAAAATAACCTTCAGTGTGTCTGGTTTGTGGGCATTGGTCAATTGCCTGTAATAGGGTGTTCTGGCAGGCAGGCAGGCTATAGGTCTATAATATAGCCTATAGGCTGATAGGTGACATACTGTGTGTGTTGCATGTGGTCCAGTATGGTTCGTTTTTATCTTTGTGTTTTTACATGGACGTAAAAAACAAAAGATCACCATGTGCATTCATCTATCCTTATGCAGACTACAATAAGTATAGGCTAATGCAACGAGAGAGAAACATGTAGCCTATTTTCATTAAGTCTGATGTCTTGAAATCATGGCATTTGAGGACAGTGAAATTGATCAATGCATGGTAAAAAAAATATTGAAATTTCCTCGCTTCATCAAAGGCCCGCCTCCCGACCATGTTTTGAGACCAGACTGTCCACTTACTTTGCTGAGGCGCCCTTGTACGTTACCTCATTTAATGAGTCGAATTAATCACGTCCTCGCTGCTTGGACGCAAAACCTCTAAATAATCGCCTACAAGAGCTTTCGTTGGGATAAACAATTGCAGTGAGCGTAGCAGAAAGCGCATGGACCACGGAGACTAGCGCACCGCACCATCTCATTATCTTCCCAGTAAATGCCTGGTAAATAACGGAAGGGTGCAACCGCTTTATAAAGTGAGCCTGTGTTATATCCGAGCCAAGATGAGCGCGATAGTAATCTGTTTGGTTACGAAGTGATACGTCGGTGTGAAAGACACATTTTGTGTGCGTTAATTAAGCGGGTAAGCGTCTTCTCTTGCACCGTGGATACCATCTAATCCTTCAAGACGGACGGCGCGGCGGAGCGAAGAGGGAGAAGGTCGAAAATGAGGGACAGGGACTTCATGCCCAACATGGAACGGGGGAAACCCGCCACATACACGGGGGACAAAAAGGCGAAAATGGCTGCGAAGACTAACAAAAAGTGGGTGAGACTGGCCACTGTTTTCGCATACGTATTGTCCGTTTCTCTGGCGGCTATAATATTGGCCATATACTACAGCCTAATATGGAAACCGACGTCTGCCGCCTCCTCGTCATTTGCGAGCCCCAATGCTGTGACCGTTGTCGCGGCGAATACTACTGCGAACATAACCACCAGTAGTGTGCCAAATAATACAATGCACACAGGTACGCAGACGGACGCTAGTATACGCGACGACACGAGGTCCAAGGCATCACCAGTTACCATCAAAACAGAGACGTCCGGGACTGAGGCATTTCAGTGGGCGGATAGCAGTAGTAAAAGTCCCACGGTCTCCGCAGACGACAATACGCCCAAAACAGCGAATGTTGGACCAACGAAAATACACTTGGTCTCTGCGCAAAGCTACCCAGCCACAAACAACAAATTGGCAACTCCAACAGAAGTAAGACACGGGTCTCCAAGTGTCACTGTAGAGGACTCGGTGAACTTGCCTACGCACGCAACCATGGACCAAGAGGATAAGTGGTGGACGTTTAGCTTGGTCTCTCCTGCTGTTGGGGTACAACATGAACCTGTGGAAGGATCTGGGTTGAATTATATTCAAGAGAGCCAAGCTACGGATTCTTCTCGGATGAACGGAGTGACGCTGGCGGAAGCCGCGGTGGCTTCAAACGCAGATCATCCGACTTTGCGCACCGACTCTACCTCTGACCAGGCCCGGGGTACGCGGGGACCGGTTACCTTTACCGATGCACAACGTGATTCGGATTTAATAACGGATCGGTTTTCTAACGTACCAGAGCACAGGCAGGAGGAGATAGTTACCATGGAAAACGGAGATGCCCCAGCGAGAACTACACAATCCTAAACGCACATGCTTTTTTGGGCACTATTCAAACTGCGTAATAGGGCCTATTCTTATAATGCATTAACGCTTTTTGAAAATTAGAATTATAGCCTAAAATTCCAATATTTAAGTTATGCCTTCATGTGGTACCCTTATTTGGGTTGTTGGCATCACAACATTTCTATCGAAGCATCTTCTATGTTACCCCATAATGTTGAGGAAATTAACGATATAATTTAACGCGTCTGGATTGAGCTATAGGCCTATGTTTAAATGTGTTGTTTACATTGGACCTTATTCTCAAGGATAACGGAGCCATGATACCCAAACAGCCTACTTAACGGGAAAGGCATTTCTATGGTATATCTTTAAAGGTTCTGTCCCAAGGTAAGATGATATCAGGAATGGATTGGCAGAGAAAAATATGTAGTCCCTCTCAGGTAGCCTATGTCCATAAACTTACACATTTAGCCGCAACATACACTGTGTTTTGGTCTTTTCAGTAGGAGTAACATTGTAACACATTGTAACATCGACCTTTGTTAAAGTTATAGCCAAATGTAGCCTCCTTTTTACAATATCCATGTGCAATACATAGCCTGTATGAACACACAAATAAAGCCTTTTGAGAATAATATTGTTTTTCATGGTTTGTCACGTTTACACTATAGTATGTTAATTAGACAAGAGGACTTGAGATCATGCTTTATGCTCTTTTTCAATAACTTTTGCGCACCCACACCTTTGTTGACTAAATCAATGACCCAAGTATCAAATAGAGTAGGGTGTTCTTATTATTTCAAATGGGAACCATTGACATCTTTATGCTCTGAAATGTTTCTTTGTCTTTAATATTGTTCAATTAGATATTGCTTGGTGGAGCGTGGGATCATTTTTCACGGCAGGTGGAGAACAATAGGCTACATTAAACACTTTGAACGGGTCCACGTCTTATCAAAATATACAGAGGTACTGTACAAGAAAGCATGTTCTCATTGTTGTAAACTAATTATTTGCTGGGATGGAGGAAACGGTGACACAACGGCCCTCAGCTGAGAAAAGGTATTATATATTATATTATAGTATTGGCAATGGGCCATGAAATGGGTTGCTTGCAAACTGCAGACATTGGGCAACACCAGAGTGACAACAGTTTACAGGCTGACATATTTCCTAATAAATTACACATAATGTTTACATGAAGAATATATTTCAGAGTTCTGGGGCCTGCCCATTAAATGCTTTGTGAATGTGTGAATGAAATGAGAAAGAAATGGCACCAGAGAGGAAGGGAAAGGTTAATGAGAGGGAGAGTTTTCATCTACCACTCACCCTGAACTTCAAGAGGAATAGAATTTCTTAATCAGGATAGACTTCCACCCTATACTTCCACACTACCACTCACCCTATCCTTCCACCCACCCTATCCTTCCACTCTATCCTTCCAAAAATGTAAAGTCACCCAGTAAAATAATACTTTAGTAAAAGTCTAAAAGTCTTTGGTTTTTAAATATACATAAGTATTCAAATTAAAGGTAGTTGCTAAAATATACTTAAGTATCAAAAGTAAAAGTATAAATTGTTTTAAATCCCATATATGAATCAAACCAGGTGGCAAGATTTAATTTTACATTTTTGTATTTACAGATAGCCAGCAGAACGCTCCAACAGTAAGACAATCATTTACAAAGAAAGCATTTGTGTTTAGTGAGTCTGCCACATCAGAGGCAGCAGTGATGTTCTCTTGATAAGTGTGTGAATTTGAATATGTTCTTGTCCTGCTAAGCATAATAAACGTAACAAGAACTTTTAGGTGTCAGGGAAAATGTATGGAGTAAAAAGTACATACTTTTCTGTAGGAATGTAGTGGAGTAAAAGTAAAAGTTAAAAAAATATATAAATAGTAAAGTAAAGTACAGATAGCCCACAAAAAAATACTTAAGTAGTACTTTGACGTATTTTTACTTACACCACAATATTTTTGTGATAATGGTGCGATCAGTTGGTTGTAGTTTTGGATAGAGCAGACCATATATTTTTGTGATAATGGTGCGATCAGTTGGTTGTAGTTTTGGATAGAGCAGACCATATATTTTTGTGATAATGGTGAGATCAGTTGGTTGTAGTTTTGGATAGAGCAGACCATATATTTTTGTGACAATGGTGCGATCAGTTGGTTGTAGTTTTGGATAGAAGAGACCATATATTTTGTGATAATGGTGCGATCAGTTGGTTGTAGTTCTGGATAGAGGAGACCATATATTTTTGTGATAATGGTGCGATCAGTTGGTTGTAGTTTTGGATAGAGGAGACCATATATTTTTGTGATAATGGTGCGATCAGTTGGTTGTAGTTTTGGATAGAGCAGACCATATATTTTTGTGATAATGGTGCGATCAGTTGGTTGTAGTTTTGGATAGAGGAGACCATATATTTTTGTGATAATGGTGCGATCAGTTGGTTGTAGTTTTGGATAGAGCAGACCATATATTTTTGTTAGCTGCATGTGTGACATAACTCCGCCAGTACTACTTATGATATCATTAATAAAGATTATACTGTTTGTAATTTTGTTTCTCCCCCCAAAAAATACATATATATCAATTTGTATATTTGAGTTTAACCATAATATTTTTTGTAATATGTGTTCTGTCGTTTAAGGTGGATTATACTGAAATTGCAACCAGCTTTCTATCGCTTGTTTTAAAAATAGCGATATTCTGTAGATTATTTCATTTTTCATGACCTTTGTCTTGCTGCAGTTGTTAACCAGGCCTTCTTGCCAAATGACTGGATTCTGTCCATTTTTGGCTCATAAATGTTGGTGTGTGATAAAAGAGTTGTCATCGGTGAAGTCAAGGTCTTAGTAAAATACAAGGTCCATCGTATACCTCTTGCCTGATCTTCTGTTGTTCGCCCGAGAGTAGGGCTGAAATCACACAATCTTAACAAACTCCAGACTTCACAGCAAAGCTCATGTTGTTCGTTCCCACAGTGCATGAGAAGTTGCTGCAGAACTGTTTTATGATGTTAACGACATGGGTGGAGATTCCATACATTCTTAATATGTTCCATAAGCTTCCGCGGCGGATGTTGTCTAAAGTCTTCTGGAAGTCAATAAAGTTGATGTAGAGCTTCCAATGCAACTCACTACATTGCACAATAATGTTCCTGAAGCTAAATATCTGGTCTGTACAGCTCCTTCCTCCCCTAAAATCCGCTCGTTCGTTCATAAGCACTTTGTCTACAGCTGAAGACATCCATTGTACGATAATCTTGCAATAGATCTTGTTGGGAACTGATACACATCCTGTTATTGCAGTAGTGTGCCCTTCTTAATTAGGTACCTGTATGATGATCATTTTGGTCCAATCTGAAGGTATCTTTCCTTTCATTCAGATGTCAGTGAAGATTTTGAACAGCTCTGCATTGAGGCTATCAGGACCTGGAGCTTTTCCATTCTTTAGTGGACTTGATGGTAGTGATTATTTCTTCTTCGGTTGGTGGGTCGGTGTTTATGTTTAGATCTTCTGGAGCAGTTTCAGGTGTGTTAATTAGATCCACAGGGGGTTCTCTGTTGAGAACCTCTGAAATGTTCTGTCCACCTTGCTTCCTGTTCATTTTCTGTATTTTACTTGAAGTTTCAGCCACAGATTCGGTTAATGAATTTGTATACTGTTCCTTAAACCCTTTTGTCTCTTCTTACTAGCCTGCTGCCTCTTCTAACTAGCCTGTTGTCTCTTCTAGCTAGCCTGTTGTCTCTTCTAACTAGCCTGTTGTCTCTTCTAACTAGCCTGTTGTCTCTTCTAACTAGCCTGTTGTCTCTTCTAACTAGCCTGTTGTCTCTTCTAACTAGCCTTTTGTCTCTTCTAACTAGCCTGTTGTCTCTTCTAACTAGCCTGCTGTCTCTTCTAACTAGCCTGTTGTCTCTTCTAACTAGCCTGTTGTCTCTTCTAACTAGCCTGTTGTCTATTCTAACTAGCCTGTTGTCTCTTCTAACTAGCCTGCTGTCTCTTCTAACTAGCCTGTTGTCTCTTCTAACTAGCCTGTTGTCTCTTTTTACTAGCCTGTTGTCTATTCTAACTAGCCTGTTGTCTCTTCTAACTAGCCTGTTGTCTCTTCTAACTAGGCTGTTGTCTCTTCTAACTAGCCTTTTGTCTCTTCTAACTAGCCTGCTGTCTCTTCTAACTAGCCTGTTGTCTCTTCTAACTAGCCTGTTGTCTCTTCTAACTAGCCTGCTGTCTCTTCTAACTAGCCTGTTGTCTCTTCTAACTAGCCTGTTGTCTCTTCTAACTAGCCTGTTGTCTCTTCTAACTAGCCTGCTGTCTCTTCTAACTAGCCTGTTGTCTCTTCTAACTAGCCTGTTGTCTCTTCTAACTAGCCTGTTGTCTCTTCTAACTAGCCTGCTGTCTCTTCTAACTAGCCTGTTGTCTCTTCTAACTAGCCTGTTATCTCTTTTTACTAGCCTGTTGTCTATTCTAACTAGCCTGTTGTCTCTTCTAACTAGCCTGTTGTCTCTTCTAACTAGCCTGTTGTCTCTTCTAACTAGCCTTTTGTCTCTTCTAACTAGCCTGCTGTCTCTTCTAACTAGCCTGTTGTCTATTCTAACTAGCCTGTTGTCTCTTCTAACTAGCCTGCTGTCTCTTCTAACTAGCCTGTTGTCTCTTCTAACTAGCCTGTTGTCTCTTTTTACTAGCCTGTTGTCTCTTCTAACTAGCCTGTTGTCTCTTCTAACTAGCCTGTTGTTCTCTTCTAACTAGCATGTTGTCTCTTCTTACTAGCCTGTTGTCTCTTCTAACTAGCCTGTTGTCTCTTCTAACTAGCCTGTTGTCTCTTCTAACTAGCATGTTGTCTCTTCTTACTAGCCTGTTGTCTCTTCTAACTAGCCTGTTGTCTCTTCTAACTAGCCTGTTGTCCCTTCTAACTAGCCTGTTGTCTCTTCTAACTAGCCTGCTGTCTCTTCTAACTAGCCTGCTGTCTCTTCTTACTAGCCTGCTGTCTCTTCTAACTAGCCTGTTGTCTATTCTAACTAGCATGTTGTCTCTTCTTACTAGCCTGTTGTCTCTTCTAACTAGCATGTTGTCTCTTCTTACTAGCCTGTTGTCTCTTCTAACTAGCCTGTTGTCTCTTCTAACTAGCCTGTTGTCTCTTCTAACTAGCCTGCTGTCTCTTCTAACTAGCCTGTTGTCTCTTCTAACTAGCCTGTTGTCTCTTCTAACTAGCCTGTTGTCTCTTCTAACTAGCCTGCTGTCTCTTCTAACTAGCCTGTTGTCTCTTCTAACTAGCCTGTTATCTCTTTTTACTAGCCTGTTGTCTATTCTAACTAGCCTGTTGTCTCTTCTAACTAGCCTGTTGTCTCTTCTAACTAGCCTGTTGTCTCTTCTAACTAGCCTTTTGTCTCTTCTAACTAGCCTGCTGTCTCTTCTAACTAGCCTGTTGTCTATTCTAACTAGCCTGTTGTCTCTTCTAACTAGCCTGCTGTCTCTTCTAACTAGCCTGTTGTCTCTTCTAACTAGCCTGTTGTCTCTTTTTACTAGCCTGTTGTCTCTTCTAACTAGCCTGTTGTCTCTTCTAACTAGCCTGTTGTTCTCTTCTAACTAGCATGTTGTCTCTTCTTACTAGCCTGTTGTCTCTTCTAACTAGCCTGTTGTCTCTTCTAACTAGCCTGTTGTCTCTTCTAACTAGCATGTTGTCTCTTCTTACTAGCCTGTTGTCTCTTCTAACTAGCCTGTTGTCTCTTCTAACTAGCCTGTTGTCCCTTCTAACTAGCCTGTTGTCTCTTCTAACTAGCCTGCTGTCTCTTCTAACTAGCCTGCTGTCTCTTCTTACTAGCCTGCTGTCTCTTCTAACTAGCCTGTTGTCTATTCTAACTAGCATGTTGTCTCTTCTTACTAGCCTGTTGTCTCTTCTAACTAGCATGTTGTCTCTTCTTACTAGCCTGTTGTCTCTTCTAACTAGCCTGTTGTCTCTTCTAACTAGCCTGTTGTCCCTTCTAACTAGCCTGTTGTCTCTTCTAACTAGCCTTCTGTCTCTTCTAACTAGCCTGTTGTCTATTCTAACTAGCCTGCTGTCTCTTCTAACTAGCCTGTTGTCTATTCTAACTAGCATGTTGTCTCTTCTTACTAGCCTGTTGTCTCTTCTAACTAGCCTGTTGTCTATTCTAACTAGCCTGTTGTCTCTTCTAACTAGCCTGCTGTCTCTTCTAACTAGCCTGTTGTCTCTTCTAACTAGCCTGCTGTCTCTTCTAACTAGCCTGCTGTCTCTTCTAACTAGCCTGTTGTCTATTCTAACTAGCCTGTTGTCTCTTCTAACTAGCCCGTTGATTTTTCTGTACTGCTCTTCCAATTTCCGTTTCAGACTTTTTCATTTGGCATCTGTTGTTTTCTCTTGTCCATTCTTTCTTCAATCATTTTCCATGTTTCTGGGGTGATCCATTCCTCAATTTCCCATGTTTCTGGGGTGATCCATTCCTCAATAATTTCCCATGTTTCTGGGGTGATCCATTCCTCCATCATTTCCAATGTTTCTGTTTGTGATCCATTCCTTGCATTGTCCCCTTCTCTGTCCATGGTTTCCTCACTGCTTTTACTGTAAGCCTTAATCACTTATCCCACTTCCTATCTATATACAGTGCCTTGCGAAATTATTCGGCCCCCTTGAACTTTGCGACCTTTTGCCACATTTCAGGCTTCAAACATAAAGATATAAAACTGTATTTTTTTGTGAAGAATCAACAACAAGTGGGACACAATCATGAAGTGGAACGACATTTATTGGATATTTCAAACTTTTTTAACAAATCAAAAACTGTAAAATTGGGCGTGCAAAATTATTCAGCCCCTTTACTTTCAGTGCAGCAAACTCTCTCCAGAAGTTCAGTGAGGATCTCTGAATGATCCAATGTTGACCTAAATGACTAATGATGATAAATACAATCCACCTGTGTGTAATCAAGTCTCCGTATAAATGCACCTGCACTGTGATAGTCTCAGAGGTCCGTTAAAAGTGCAGAGAGCATCATGAAGAACAAGGAACACACCAGGCAGGTCCGAGATACTGTTGTGAAGAAGTTTAAAGCCGTATTTGGATACAAAAAGATTTCCCAAGCTTTAAACATCCCAAGGAGCACTGTGCAAGCGATAATATTGAAATGGAAGGAGTATCAGACCACTGCAAATCTACCAAGACCTGGCCGTCCCTCTAAACTTTCAGCTCATACAAGGAGAAGACTGATCAGAGATGCAGCCAAGAGGCCCATAATCACTCTGGATGAACTGCAGAGATCTACAGCTGAGGTGGGAGACTCTGTCCATAGGACAACAATCAGTCGTATATTGCACAAATCTGGCCTTTATGGAAGAGTGGCAAGAAGAAAGCCATTTCTTAAAGATATCCATAAAAAGTGTTGTTTAAAGTTTGCCACAAGCCACCTGGGAGACACACCAAACATGTGGAAGAAGGTGCTCTGGTCAGATGAAACCAAAATTGAACTTTTTGGCAACAATGCAAAACGTTATGTTTGGCGTAAAAGCAACACAGCTCATCACCCTGAACACACCATCCCCACTGTCAAACATGGTGGTGGCAGCATCATGGTTTGGGCCTGCTTTTCTTCAGCAGGGACAGGGAAGATGGTTAAAATTGATGGGAAGATGGATGGAGCCAAATACAGGACCATTCTGGAAGAAAACCTGATGGAGTCTGCAAAAGACCTGAGACTGGGACGGAGATTTGTCTTCCAACAAGACAATGATCCAAAACATAAAGCAAAATCTACAATGGAATGGTTCAAAAATAAACATATCCAGGTGTTAGAATGGCCAAGTCAAAGTCCAGACCTGAATCCAATCGAGAATCTGTGGAAAGAACTGAAAACTGCTGTTCACAAATGCTCTCCATCCAACCTCACTGAGCTCGAGCTGTTTTGCAAGGAGGAATGGGAAAAAATGTCAGTCTCTCGATGTGCAAAACTGATAGAGACATACCCCAAGCGACTTACAACTGTAATCGCAGCAAAAGGTGGCGCTACAAAGTATTAACTTAAGGGGGCTGAATCATTTTGCACGCCCAATTTTTCAGTTTTTGATTTGTTAAAAAAGTTTGAAATATCCAATAAATGTCGTTCCACTTCATGATTGTGTCCCACTTGTTGTTGATTCTTCACAAAAAAATACAGTTTTATATCTTTATGTTTGAAGCCTGAAATGTGGCAAAAGGTTGCAAAGTTCAAGGGGGCCGAATACTTTCGCAAGGCACTGTACATATTCCCCTCTTAATCTTCTTCTTCTGTGTTGTTTGAAAGGGCTTAAGACTTGTTGCGAGCATTCTGAAGGTTTTCTTGATGGTTTGGTCTCTCAGCATGCTGTTACGGTTTTCTAGGTGTGAAGGAGAGTCGGACCAAAATGCAGCGTGTAGATTGCGATCCATTTTTAATGAACGAACGAAAAACACGAATCAATAACACAAACACTACAAAACAAAGAATGTAAATAACGAAACGAAAACCGAAACAGCCTATACTTGTGAAAACTAACAAAGATAGGAACAAGGACACTAAGGACAATCACCCACGACAAACTCAAAGAATATGGCTGCCTAAATATGGTTCCCAATCAGAGACAACGATAAACACCTGCCTCTGATTGAGAACCACTCCAGACAGCCATAGACTTTGCCAGATAACCCCACTAGCTACAATCCCAATACATACACACCAAAACCCCAAGACAAAACACACCACAATACAAAAACCCCATGCCACACCCTGGCCTGACCCAATACATGAAGAAAAACACAAAATACTTAGACCAGGGCGTGACACATGCCAACATGTTGGTGGTCCTGAACGTTTCAGCTGGCAGTCACAAGATGGTGGTCACCGGCAACATCGGCCCTCCTTCGCAACTTGACATCCCTCAGCGAGCTTCTCCACTTGCCGTTGATCATCAGGTGGTCAATTTGGTTTGCCTCTTCCATTAGGAGAGTACCATGTCAGCTTGTGGATATTCTTGTGGGGAAACTGGCTGCCACCTATCACCAGGTTATTTGTGAAGCAGAATGTTGCCAGTCTGTCACTGTTATCATTCATCTCTCCACAGCCGTGCTTCCCCATTGGTCTCTCGTAGTTAGTGTTGTCGGTGCCAACCTTTGCATTCAGGTCACCAATGAAGAGGAGCAGGTCCCCCCTCACATTCGACCAGCTGGTGGACCTGTCCATCCAGATGGACAAACTGCTGGCTACCCGCAGACATTCAGATCGGGGTCTGGTGGTTCCATCCTCCCGCACCCCCTTTCCGATACCCATGGAGCTGGGAGGGGCGGTGCGCAGGGAGACTAGAGGGGGTTCCAGCTCGTGCACCATTTGTGGCCGCAGAGGTCACACTGCCGGTCGGTGTCGGGTTTGTTCCTCTGGGATCGGGGCAACAGGCAGGGCACTCTGGCGTCACCCCAGGTGAGCCGGCACCATTCTCACCCAGAGCCCTCTGTTGCACATATGTTTGTGTATGTCACTTTCCCTGAGTTTTCCCCGCATTCCCAGCATAAGGCGCTCGTAGATTCAGGTGCGGCTGGGAATTTTATTGAAGAGCGTTAGCCCATAGTTTAGGGATCCCCATTGTTCCCGTGGATGTGCCCTTCCCCGTTCATGCCTTAGATAGTCGACCATTGGGGTCAGGGTTGATCAGGGAGGTCACCGCTCCTTTGGGCATGGTGACGCAGGGGGATCACAAGGAAAGAATTAGTGTCTTCCTTATTGACTCTCCTGCATTTCCCGTGGTGCTGGGCCAGCAGAGCAAAACATTTTTGGGACTGTATCAACAGTGGACTAATGATAAAAATACCAGAAGACAGTTTGAGTGGATTATTTCTTTAATGAAACGTTGAAATAAGTATTTCCAATTCTTGCTAAGTCATGCCATGTAAATATCAGCCGTTTACTATTACTTATTATCGATAGGAAATAGAAGGTAACCACTGAACATGCTAATTCTGCTGTTGTCAAATATGCTACTGCCCCTCCAGAGAACCACATAGACTTTGTCTCCTTCCACTAGGTCTAGTATGACTCCATTGGCCCCGCTGTGGTAAACACCGGATATTGGGTCGGCATATTCATAGACGGCAGCCATGATCACACCGTTCTTAAGCAACGCTGCATTCGCCACCCCTGAATTCCCAACATTGCAAGTGAATGTGAAGTAGTAGGCCCCTCTCACAAGTGCAGTAAAGACACCTGCATCAGGTGGGAAAGCAAGGTGGACAAAAACAACTTTGTGTGATTATGACACAACAGAATATGGACATAAAGACACCTCAGTAAAATACAGTAAAATACATAAAGGTGCAATCTGTATCGTTCATCATTGCCAGTGGCAACTCAAGGTACTGCAAACACTTTCAGCCAAGAACCGAAAGATTAAACAAACTAAGTCCCATCCCCTCAGTTCACAAGTGCAGGACAGCGCTTGACACAAAATGAAGTTACAGATTGCACCTTTAATATAATGCTGAAATACTTATCTAGTGGGTAAATACCTGTATCTGGGTTATATGCTTCACCAATGTTTGTAGTGACCTTTTTATACACCACGGTGGTGTACTTTTCGAAAGGTCCTAAGTGATAATGTTCATCACTGACCCTAATTGAAGCGGTGAAGGCCACTTTTGGTTTGCCTGTAAAAAGACATTATGTTCAGATTACTACACATCAAACGTTTGAAGCCAGATAGTTTGACAGCCTGAACCTTTGCACTTCTTTCCAAAGATACTGTGAAATAATGACAGAGCATGATGAACAGCAACTTCCATCATGCATGAGTACACACACACACACACACACACACACACACACACACACACACACACACACACACACACACACACACACACACACACACACACACACACACACACACACACACACACACACACACACACACACACACACACACACACACACACACACACACACACACACTGTTCCTGCATGCCCGTAAGAATACCGACACACACTGTTCCTGCACACCCGTAGGAATACCGACACACATAGAGAAGCTAAGTCTAGGAACAATGATAAGTAATGGCCAACATTACCAATACACTCGCTCTCCAGTTTCTGCACCCGAGCTGTCAGTTCCCTCAGCAGCCCGTCAACCTCACTCTCCGTCTGAGTCTCAACCACACAACAGCAAAGCAACACCACCACAGCCAAAACAGACTCCATCGCAGGGCTTTCAACGAACTGGGTGGGAGAGGATTGCTGAGATGTCTGACTGCTCCTCATATGTTGAAATAGATTGGTTTATTTAAAATGTAACCCGGTTTGCAAAATTCTGGGAACATTTCAAAATTCCCCAGCTATTGCAGAAATCCTGGCTGGAAGATTCCTGGAATCAGATGGGAATAAGCAGGAAATCCTGGACTCCTCCAACCGGGATTCTGGACCACCTGGGAATTTTGCCGTAATTACCAGAATTTTGCAACCCTGGTATCAGCAAAGTTCACTCCACTCTGTGCGTCAACAAATGACATCACCGACCCTGTAATAGAGAAATAAAGACAAAAAAAACATATTTTGATTAAAGGAGCATTCCACAATATTCCCATAAAATGTATGTCTATGTTTTATCTATAGAAGTAAAGGAAGAAAACAACTAAACATAATACCCGTATGGCCAACTGACAAAACCTTGAAATAGCAGATATTGATGATAACAAGAAACACACTTGTTTCTCTATCACCAATGTTATTTTTTTGTTGTTGTTAAAAACACTCTTGAGACATGGGTAGGTAGGATCCTTATTTTTGTTTTATTTTCCAGAACAGAACAAAAAGTATTTCATTTAATCAGGTTATGTGGACAAAACTGTTTTCTGTGAGACTGCAGTATGTATGGTACATTCAGTTTCTGAGTGTTGAAGTGTGCCACTGGCTATCCTTAAAAAAAGAAAATGGTTCCGTCTGGTTTGCTTAATATAAGGAATGTGAAATTATTAACATTTTTACTTTTGATACTTAAGTATATCTAAAACCAAAAACTTTTAGACTTTAACTCAAGTAGTATTTTACTGGGTGACTTTCACTTTCACTTGAGTCATTTTCTATTAAGGTACCTTTCCTTTTACTCAAGTATGACAACTGGGTACTTTGTCCACCACCGACACCAGCGTGTGGTACTGTTTCTCCAGCGCTGGTCCTCGTGGATTCAGAGCTGGTCCTCGTGGATTCAGAGCTGGTCCTCGTGGATTCAGAGCTAGTCCACCTGACTTCACTCACCTTCAGGATCAGTAGCTTGTATCGCTTCATTTAGTTGGAAACCCGTGCCAGCTTTCTGGACTCAAACATTGTTCAAATATTACAAAAGCCAAAGTGCAGTTTGTTTTTGGTGTTCAGTGCTCCCATTAGTCAGCCACTAGTTTCCCGTAGGCTTTCACTGATGGTGCTCATACAAGTCTGGGACACTGGGAGATTTTGCATCCAATTGTAGAATTGTGATTTGTTTTTGCGGGTTGGGGTTGTTAGCCCCATGGCCAACAGTCCAACCTTTCTGTTTTCACGAGATGTTGGAGATGATTTGTTAGTCCTATCCCCTGACATTTTGTCTTCCTGGTGATGGATCACAGTCTCATACAACGTGAGGCCAGACAGGCTTTAGGTTGTGTACAAGCAGCCCTGGTGTGTCAAGTCCAACCAACTACTGCTATGTTGGTTTTACCAGTTCATACCAGCAGCGCAAAACATTTTGGGACTGTATCAACAGTGGACTAATGAAAAAAACACCAGAAGACAGTTTGAGTGGATTATTTCTTTAATGAAACGTTGAAATAAGCATTTACAATTCTTGCTAAGTCATGCCATGTAAATATCAGCCGTTTACTATTACTTATTATCAATAGGAAATAGAAGGTAACCACTGAACATGCTAATTCTGCTGTTGTCAAACATGCTACTGCCACTCCAGAGAACCACATAGACTTTGTCTCCTTCCACTAGGTCTAGTGTGACTCCATTGGCCCCGCCGTGGTAAATACCGGATTTTGGGTTGGCAGTTTCATAGACGGCAGCCATTTTCACATCGTTCTTAAGCAACGCTGCATTCGCCTTCCCTGAATTCCCAACATTGCAAGTGAATGTGAAGTAGTAGGCCCCTCTCACAGGTGCAGTAAAGACACCTGCATCAGGTGGGAAAGCAAGGTGGACAAAAACAACTTTGTGTGATTATGACACAACAGAATATGGACATAAAGACACCTCAGTAAAATACATAAAGGTGCAAGAGACTGAGAGTCTTATCTAGTGGGTAAATACCTGTATCTGGGTTATATGCTTCACCAATGTTTGTAGTGACCTTTTTATACACAACGGTGGTGTTCTTGTCGAAAGGTCCTAAGTGATAATGTTCATCATTGACCATAAGTGAAGCGGAGAAGGCCACTTTTGGTTTGCCTGTAAAAAGACATTACGTTCAGATGTTCAGATTACTACACATCAAACGTTTGAAGCCAGATAGTTTGACAGCCAGAACTTTTGCACTTCTTTCCAATGATACTGTGAAATAATGACAGAGCATGATGAACAGCAACTTCCATCATGCATGAGTACACACACACACACACACACACACACACACACACACACACACACACACACACACACACACACACACACACACACACACACACACACACACACACACACACACACACACACACACACACACACACACACACACACACACACACACACACTGTTCCTGCACACCCGTAGGAATACTGACACACATAAAGAAGCGAAGTCTAGGGACAAAGATAAGTAATGGCCAACATTACCATTATACTCACTCTCCAGTTTCTCCACCCGGGCTGTCAGTTCCCTCAGCAGCCCATCAACCTCACTCTCCGTCTGAGTCTCAACCACACAACAGCAAAGCAACACCACCACAGCCAAAACAGACTCCATCGCAGGGCTTTCAACGAACCGGGTGGGAGAGGTTTGCTGAGATGCCTGACTGGTCCTCATATGTTGAGTTAGATATATATGGATTGGTTTATTTAAAATGTAACCAGGATTTCAAAATTCAGGCAACTTTTCCAAATTCCCCAGCTGTTGCAGAAATCCTGGCTGGAAGATTCCTGGAATCAGATGGGAATAAGCAGGAACTCCTGGACTCCTCCAACCGGGATTTCTGGACCACCTGGGAATTTTGCCGTAATTACCAGAATTTTGCAACCCTGGTATCAGCAAAGTTCACTCAACTCTGTGTGTCAACAAATGACATCAAACCGACCCTTCACTTTTTACGGGAATAAAACATCAAAGACATAAAAACATATTTTGATTAAAGGAGCATTCCACAATATTCCCATAAAATGTATGTCTATGTTTTATCTATAGAAGTAAAGGAAGAAAATAACTAAACATAATACCCGTATGGCCAACTGACAAAACCTTGAAATAGCAGATATTGATGATAACAAGAAATACACCTGTTTCTCTATCACCAATGTTTAAACAAATAAAACAACATTATAGAGACATGGGTAGGTAGGATCCTTATATTTGTTTTATTTTCCAGAACAGAACAAAAAGGATTTTACTAAACCAGGCTATGTTAACAAAACTGTTTTCTGTGACACTGCAGTATGTATGGTACATTCAGTTTCTGAGGCTCCTTGGTTACATAAGCAAAATAAATTCAATTCAACTAAACATATTGTCACGCCTGCTCTTCCCCCCTGGCACCATCATCATTACGCACACCTGCCTTCCCCCCGTCACGCGCATCAGTGATTATTGGACTCACCTAGACTCAATCACTTCTGTCATTACCTTCCCTATATCTGTCTGGTTCCCAACTGTTCCCTGCTTCTGCATTGATTGTCATATATCTTTGTTTACCCGTGTGCTGATACTGTTCCTGTCCTGTTACCTGTTTGTTCCTGATTAAATGTTGACTCCCCGTACCTGCTTCTCATCTCTGGCGTCGGTCCTTACACATATGCTCTCGTACAGTGTGCTCAGGCTCACTGTAGTTAGTGCTGGGTATCTTAGTGGGGGGGTTCCTATGCATCTGTGACATCTGATAAACCAGTTTTACTGTATTAGCGATTAAGAATCTTTATAAATCATACATTTGTAAAACCTTCAGAATACTGTTTGCATAAACGTTGGAGAAATGCACGTGCAGTATTTCCTGAAGGAAGACGAGCATCAGTGTTTGATTATAGTACATACATTCCTACAAAACTTTACAATCATTAAACATACAAAAAGCAAATGGTACGCTCTCCTCACATTGGAAAGAGCAGGACACCAGTGAATGTGCTCCTGTATCCATTATCATAGATGCTGTTGTCACTCCAGAGGATAATGTTAACATGATCACCTTCATCTAACTGCAGTATTACACTATTTGACCCCATGCTGTCAACATAACCATTTTCAATCACTGCAGCCATATTTTGGCCATTTTTCAACAGGGCCGCATTCACTTTTCCTGTAGTCCCAGAATTGCAAGTGAACGTGAAGTAGTAGGCCCCTCTCACCGGTGCAGCAAAGACACCTGCAATGCAGAGAGAGGAGATGCATGCAATAGATGCATTCATTTCAACATCATACTCATGATAAACATGAATTCCTTTTGGTTCAATTTATATAGAATAGTTGACTTGCATGTTTGATGTCCGAAGGTATATCAAAGCCCTCTGAGCTCATATTACAACTCAAAATAAATTAAATTAGAAACAGTAATTATGCTGTAAAATAAACTACCTGTTCCAGAGTTGTAAGCTTGGCCAATGTTTGTGATAACATTTGTGAATATCAGGGTGGTGTCAATATTAAAGGGCCCTCTGTGTTGAGATGATCGGAAGAGTGATGCTGAGAACGCCACCTTATGTCTCTCTGTGAGGAAACAAGTGTAAATTATTTCAAGAACACACACACAAACACCAAAACTGATTGAAATTAACTTTGGCTTTAGAAGTACAGGCCATTGAGGCAATTCACAATATTACAAAATGTAGCAAGAACACCATCATATTGTGCTCAGTTACTCACTCACCATTACCTGCCTTCTCCAGATTTTCCACTTTGGCACTAAGTTCTCTCAGCACAGTGTAGATGTCCCATCGGGAGCCGGTGGTGCCTGCCACTTCACCGAGACTCTCCATCAGCTCTTTCATCAAGTTGTTTCCTACTTTGTCGTCAAAGCGTTGAGAGATTTCTTTCCCTCCCTCACTACTGCTCTCAACTTGTGCACCAGACAGACTACAACAGCACAGCAACAGCAGCAGAACACAGACAGCCTACATCTCTTAATAAAGCAACAAATGAAGGTGTTTGTAACTCGTCATTCCTGTTGGCTATTTATACATGACTGGTAAAACAATAACATCGGGTTCCATGGGAAAGGAGTATACTAAAATAATAATTATTCTTCAGAACCATAAACTCAACATTAACTAGATGTTTCTCATCAACTTGGCATCTGATTTAACCCTATGCAGATATTTGTAAGGATACAAGTGAGTGTTTTTGGCCTGTGTCCCCACCCCCTGAGCAGCCATTGGTCTCCTCACTGGTCATTAGAAATATGTAACCATATTACGAGGAAGTTAACCACAGAAAAAAAAGTGTTTGTCCCGTCTCAAGTAATAAGTAATGGTTTTATCTGACTGATTGTAGATGAGATAGGCGACTATGAACCAGATAAGATGTAAAACATTCTCAGATAATAAAAAATGGTTCCTCATCCTTGCATGACACTTCCAAGGTTTAGGAATGTTTACTCAAGGACTGACCAGTCAAAGACACTAAATGAAAATTGCCATGGCGCCCAGTCTCTTCCAACTCCTAGTATCTCCTTGGAGTGGACCCCAAGTGATGCAACTACCACTTCTTACTACATTTACTTAGCCAGGACGGTCCACTCAGTAACACTTGCCCCTGTTCACCCATTTAACCCTAATCCATTAGCAATACCATATTTATAGACATGCTGTTAGCATAGATTCTAACAGCAAACAGTACACAACTAGGAGAGAAGCAACCAGAACAACCTCATGAGTCCCTAAGAGCATCGTGTCCCACTAGCAATGGTTTCGTCTGCACAGCAAGTGAAAAGATGCCAATACATATATGGATTCAGAGTAGGTCGACTGAGGCAAAGAGGATCAGGACACCTAGGTCTTTGCAATCACTTTTGAATCATTGGGTGGGTTTTACGTAAGCCTGATAATATTGGAGTGGACAGTGTTAGCAGCAGAGGCGTTTGTCCCCTTCAGGGCCCTAATCTCTGCAGGTATCGAAGTGAAAACGAAATGACTTATAGTCATCAAAATCCCAATATACACAAAGCCCCACGCAAGCACACAGCTAGAGGACATCCACCACCACCAGCCAAGGTCTCAAGGGCTGTCTCTGCATGCCACTAGGGAACACTGAACCACTCAAAAAGGATGACATGTGGCTATAGGATCCATGTTTTCAATCAGTGTACTACATACCATGTGAGACCGGGACAACACAGAGCCCGGTTCAGTGATTGATGCCAATTTCTACAGACGTGAACAATTTACACTCACGTCATGAAGACTAACCCAGAGACACCAAGTAGAGTTGTTTGATGTATATTTGTTAAGATGTTTGGGCCTATTCTAAGCCTGGGGGTAAACAATTCAATGAAGCCCCAAGGTCAATGTTGGCCAAAACAATTCAGAGGCAGGCTTATTCTATTTCCAACAGACAAAGTCTCTTCATGTTAAGTGACTTCACACCTCATGAAGTATAACATGAAGTTATTAAAAGCCAGACAATGACCTGTCATAAGACAAATGGAATTGTGATTTAGAGACATTTGACCTTGATATAAAACATACCAACACTTTAGTCAGTCATGTTGTAGTCTCCTTTTTCAACAGGATTTTGGATGAAGATTTATCACAAGGTTTTGTCATCTTTACTACTCCCAAATATGGCGAGGCATTCCAATCCCATAGTAAAAATACTCCCCCGCAAACTGCATTGTCTGAGAACAAGCTCTTCTGGGAATTCATTTGCTTCCTCTCACCATTTAATTGCACATCATAATCTGTTGGTTTAATAACTACATGCATGCTGTGACTTGGGAAAGTTGTGAATAACCTAGGCTATTCTAAACTGTATTATGCACGCAGGTACTAGTCCCAATTGAGTGTACTTATTAGGTTGTATTTCCATATCTGTATTTCCATATCTGAAATTTCTTGGTGCAGAGCTGGCAGACGGTCGGCCAAGAGGACAACGCAAAAAATAAAAACACCCACTCGCTTAGAGGGTCAATGTAGTTTGGTGTTCAAATCATTTTAATTGAGAAACATTAACCAGAGATGGCATATAAAAAGCTACTTGTCAATACAGTACCTATCCACCCAGATCCATTAATGGCATAGTTCTCCCAAATAACTTTGTTTCCTTACCCTGTAAGCAGTCTATGGACAAGGTAAAACAGAAATCCATGCTTTGGTGGTTTCCCTGGGGAAGTGTGAAAAATGCTAATATAGATACCATGACTTTGGATTTGTGTGAAACGTATCTAGTGACGCAGGCCCCGTTGATCTGGCCAAACGACATCGGAACAGCCACTCTCTCTGTCGTAATGAGGACCACTAAATTGCTTCCGCTATACCAATGAAAATTTACCTTAAGAGGTTTCAATCAAAAATGGCTCAATGGCATACATTGTACCTATCATGAGTCGGTAAACGGCAGCGTAGCCTAGTGGTTAGAGCGTTGGACTAGTAACCGGAAGGTTGTGAGTTCAAACCCCCAAGCTGACAAGGTACAAATCTGTCGTTCTGCCCCTGAACAGGCAGTTAACCCACTGTTCCTAGGCCATCATTGAAAATAAGAATTTGTTCTTAACTGACTTGCCTAGTTAAATAAAGGTTAAAAAAAAAAAAAAAAAAAAAACTTCAGTAGTTGTTCTCCAGGTGAGTATTCTTTTTGTAAACCATTTAAGAACCAAAATGGAATCAAACAGAACAAAAAAAAACATTTATATTGGAACACATTCAGGAAGTCTCCTCCCTGTATCAAATTGCACATCAGCTACGCAGACAAAAATAACATTTAGAACAGGGGAATTCAGGGAACAGTTCATTACACAAACAGAACCATATCAGTGTACAAACGAAGTTACGGTTTGGATATAAAACCCAGAGTAAAGACAACTTTTAATCAAGGTCCATGGTGGTACATCTCTGGGCATCATGCTAGAATAAGAATTTAGAGAGAAGTCAAGTACATTGAGTGTTAACTTCATTCTCCCTCTACTCTCTGTCAGAGAAAGTGTGAGGAAAGAAGAACAAAGCTTGTGGTTGCTCATTTATAAAGTACAAAAAAAAATGTACCATTCACAGTGAAAATATCAAGAAATAAAGTGCAATACACCAGTAAACATGCACAAATACAAACAGTGGTTGACTGAACAAGAAAATGAGAATTGTGTCATTGTCCAGCTAACGGGCCTTCTTACGCTGCTCCCTGCTGCTCTGGAGGTGTACTGCCAGGTCGTCCTGGTCGAGCAGTTCCATCTGCTCCCTGCTGCTCTGTAGGTGTACTGCCAGATTGTCCTGGTGTTGGTCGAGCAGTTCCACAATCGAGCGGTTGCGTCTCTTCCAGCGTAGGTACTCTCGCCTCTCTACGTCCGATGTGCTGCCACTGTGGTCAGTGCAGTAGTCTCCTGCATCCTGGGAGATAAAGAAAGATTACTTAGAAATAGGAGCCAATTGAAGAACTGATGTTACGCTGCTATTTTGCTTCCAATGGTCTTGTGGCCCTTGTTAAGGTCAACGGCATCAAGTACTTTACCAAGTACCAGTTAAGCCAAAACCCTGGTTGCCTCTGTCAGGAAGCTGATACTTGGCCACAAGTGGCTCTACCAGCAAAACAACACCAAAATATACAAAGAAATGGTAAAAAAAAACATTTTGCAATAGCTGTCTAAGTCTGCGGACTTGAATTCCATTAAAAACCTGTGGTTTGAATTGAGGAATTCCATAAGCGCAGACAAAGGATAAAGGACCTAGAAAGGGTCTGTGCGGAGGAATGAGCTAAGACCCCCAACGTGTTTTGTAATCTCAAAACATTTTAGAAAAAGGCTGTCATTATCCTCACAAGGGGATGGTGCTATAATCATTTTGACCCCCAATCTTATTACTTGTTCAACTAAATCTGAGCAATTGTATTAGTCTAAAATATACTTTGAGAATACAATACATCTCAGCATTTGCATTACATTTTTTTTATTTTTATAGCTCATCTTTGTCAAGAGTGCCAACAATTATGGACCTGATAGATATAGATATATATATATATCTCAACAACAGCTAACTAGGTTTCCTCTTGACATTCCACTTTTAGCTACAAAACCACAATATTTAAAATTGAAGGCAATGGAAAGACTAGTGAAGAATCTACTTTGACTTGCTTTCTTGTAGGCTAGCGAGCTAGCTAAGTTAGCCACGATAGCTAGCATGCTAATATTAGCTAACTGCTTCTAAAAAACAGCCAGTTACAAACAACAATTTGAAAAAGTTGTGACTGGCAAGATAGCAAAGAGGACAAAGCCTATACAACTAAAACACCAGCTGTGTAAGCCAAGAGGATGATGTCATGTTCCAAGCAAATTTAAAGCATAAAACATTTTTTTTTTTTTAAGTATAAAAAAAATGGGTGCAATAAAAAAATGGGTGCAATTATAAAAATATAATTTCTAAAAACCTGTTTTCACTGTCATTATGGGGTATGTGTGTAGATTGCTGAGGATTTTTATTTACTTAACTCATTTTAGAATAAGGCTGTAACGTAACAATGTGGAAAAAGGGGTCTGAATACTTTCCGAATGCACTGTATGCTTTGGCCACAACTATAAGTAAAAGGACAACAACTGTTTGGGGTAAGGGCAGAAAATGATTTCACTGGACAGTTTAACTACTGGTGTGACTGTGGCGTGTTTGAGCTGAGATGGGACACATACAGTGGTGAGGGACTGGTTGATTTCTATGAAGGCACCAGAGCAGGTAAGCAGGGATAGGGTCTAGTGAGCAAGTGGTGAGCCTCATTGTCCTAACCAGCTGCAGTAACTGTGGAGGAGATCCTTGACTCAGGGATCAGAGGAACTGGGTAGATCCCCTACAGGGGCTGATGAGGACAGGATGTTGTTGTTTCCAATATTAACATTTGAAAGAAGCACAGGTATTGATGGCACCGTTCTGAGGAGGCTGAGGTAGGTTGGAGAAGCTTGCTCACAGTAGACAACAGCACCTGGGAGTTTGTAGCAGCTACTCTTCCTGGGGCCCAGCAAAATTAAGGCAGATATACATGTTAAATAAACATTACAATACATTCACAGATATCACAACATTAAGTGTGCCCTCAGGCCCCTACTACCACAAAATCAATGTCTACATTTGTGTATGGTGCGTTTGAATGCATGAGTGTTGCTTCACAGTCTCGCTGTTCCATAAGGTGTAATTTTGTATATTTACATTTTACTGTTGGCATGAGTTACTTGATGTGGAATAGAGTTCCATGTCGTCATGGCTCTATGTAGTACTGTGCACCTCCCATAGTCTGTTCTGGACTTGGGCACTGAAGAGACCTCTTGTGGCATGTCGTGGGGTATGCATGCATGGGTGTCCGAGCTGTGTACTAGCAGTCCCAAAAGCGTCAGCTCGGTGCATTCAACAAGTCAATACCGCTCACAAATACAAGACGTGAAGTCAATCCCTCCTTATTCATGTTAGCTCTGTGTGCACCACTGCCGTTGCTGGTCAGTACAACACCCGTTTGTAGTTTTGCTGATGTTGCTCAAACATCTGCACATGTACAGTTCTCATATACGGTGTACAAGACATTATGAACACCGTAATATTTAGTTGCACCCCCTTTTGCCCTCTGAACAGCCTCAATTTGTCGAGGCATGGAGTGTACAATGGTGTCCAAAACATTCCACAGGGACGCTGGTTCATGTTGACTCCAATGCTTCCCACAGTTGTCCATTCTTGAGACACAAAGGAAACTGTTGAGCGTGAAAACGCCTTGGAGGCATGGACTGTGTAGGTGTGCCGTGCCTTTTGAACAGGGTATGTTAGTAGGTGCCAGGCGCACCGGTTTGTGTCAAGAACTGCAATGCTGCTGGATTTTTCCACACTCAGTTTCCCGTGTGTATCAAGGATGGTCCACCACCCAAAAGGACATCCAGACAAATTGAGAACTGCGGGAAGCATCTATTTTACCTTTATTTAACTAGGCAAGTCAGTTAAGAACAACTTCTTATTTACAATGACAGCCTAGTGGGTTAACTGCCTCGTTCAGGGGCAGAACGACAGATCTGCCCCTTGTCAGCTCGGGGGTTTGAACTTGCAACCTTCCGGTTACTAGTCCAATGCTCTAACCACTAGGCTACCCTGCCGCCCCAGGACACTGCCGGAGTCAGAGCTGGAGAATATCCAGAAAGCAGCAGAATGCCTACAGTATCCTCAACCTGCACAGTATTCCTATGACAGAGTCACAGGTCACTTACCCTAACCGACATCCCCCCCCCAAAAAAAAGACACTAGGCAACATTTAGCATTGATTTTGAATGTAATTTATCGATTTAGTATAGATACCATTAGCTGTTTATTAAAACCTTGTCCGAGTTCTCACATACGTCTCCCCTCTTCTCTCTACAGAGTTATGCACTGAGGAAAAAGAGCTCGCACATTGCAGTGTCTCAAGATGAAAAGGAAGGTTCTTAATGATATGGCTGACTATGACGACTTAATCAAATAATAATTTGTACTCTAATACGATGTTTGCGTTTCCTAAAAATCTTTTGAAATGCATCCTCGTCCATAAAAATGCACACAGCCAGATAGTTATGGCCTAACAATTGGCCTTCAGGCCAATTAATCTCCTGCGGGCCTTAACTAAATGAATTAGTATATGTAAAAATGCTATTTTTTATTAACCTCGATTTGGACATGGATTTTACGTCAATGAGTCGGAGGCAAAATAATTATTCCCGGACCAGGCCCAAAGTCCCGACACTCTGCGTCGACTGCGCTATCGAGGCGTCATGTGGGCTGGTACCCTGTGTATATAGCAAAGTTATCATTGTGAATTGATAACTTGTTCCTTGTATTATTTGTGTTCTCCTTGTGTTATTTCTCTACATTGTTGGAAGAGTCTGTCAGTAAGCATTTCACTATTAGTCTACACCGGTTTACCAAGCATGTGAAAAATTATATTTGAGGGGTTAGTAATTTGGTAACAAGGACAAATATATCCTCTGATACCAACCATAAAATCCCCCACAGCCTGGGTTGTGTTCATTGGACATCAAATGGAAGAAAACTGACTGAAACTGGGAGGGACTACCAGGGCTTGCCCAATAAGGAATGCCTATTTCTGTTTTATGTTGTAAAGCTGTTATCTTTTGCGAGCCTTAGTGAACACAACCCTAGTCATGGATGATTAACTGGGACTGTAGCACTGGTCTAGGACAGGGGTATTCAAACCTCTCCTTGGGTATCCCGAGCCGTTCAACATATTTTAACTATGCCACAGCTAGCACACATGATTCAACTTGACAACTACTGTATTCAAGCCCTTGAATAGGACAATCAAGTGACCTAGTTAAGGGCGACAAAAAAAATAAAATGGTGAAACGTCTCAGGGTCCCAGAGGACAGGTTTAAAAACCACTGGTCTAGGGGCTCAGTGCCTGGGAGATAAGAGTCAGCGGCTGGGAAAGAGTAGATATTTCCCCCTCTTATCCCTAAGGAAAGAGGGGTGGAGGGGCTGTGACACAGGCAGGGAACACAGCTGGTTAGTCTTCAGTAGGGCGTTCAGATAGAAACATAACGTAGAGCAGACAAGCCTTTGACATGTGGCCAGAGGAATCGGTTTGGCTCTAGCTACAACATTGTTATTTTCCCCCTGGGTGAACGCTTGCAGCCCTGATGTTCGGATAGCAAATCCCTTTCACTTCCCTCTTTTGTAACAGCTAAAAAGTTGTCATATTTTAGTTTAAGGAGGACTTCACAGGGAGAAAAGAAAGCCATTGAGAGGAGAGCTAGGGAGACATCTGGAATGTATCGAGATAAAATCATGTAGGGAGAGAGAGGAGAAATGCTGAGAGGTTGTTGCATGATGTGCTGCCCATCTCCTGAGATTTGGGGAGGGGACGACGGGTATTTTCCATTAGTGCTGGGGGACAGCGTGAGGGACACTTGGGGCTGGGCGATATGGACAGAAAATCACAACATTTGATGGTATGGCAGTATTTCATGTTTGTGAAGTTCTTAGTATGTTTTACGTGTAGGGCATGGACCAATTATAGGGCTTTACTGAGTTCCCCACTCGGTTTTATACTCAACCAGACGAGAACAAAACTGACAGTGAATTAGTCCAATTTGTTGGACTTCATTTATTTACCAAATAGTTATACCAGTATGTGAATCCATACCAGTTTATACGATATTGCCCAGCCCTAGGGACCGTCAGCGGATTACCACTCTCACTCCCAGGCCTCACCAGGCTCCCACAGAAACTAGTGCTTTCAATGTCCCTCTTTCTCCTGGGTCGCGGTGTCCGTAGAGGCAGACAACGCCCCTGTTGCATAACCTGTAGTATAAAAAGGCAGACTTGGTGCCGTGCGCTTCTCATGTGTGTGTCACACCTTCGATTGATCGTCACAACAGGGGTAGTGTCATTCGTTCCCAAGAAACACCAGAGCATGTGTTTGTGCACATGCGAGCGCCCGTTATTCACAACCCCCGGAGACTAGGGTGGCCCTGTCATACCCCATAATTCATCTCCATTTGCAGGCTGGGTGTGGGGGCAGAATGATGAAGCAGGAATACAGACAAAACAGAATTCAAAGATGTATTTAACTTAGTGGGGAATCAAATGTACTTGCCCAAGTTTATCATAAGACATGAACAGAGATTCCTATCCCCCTGCCAAAAAACTAATTGTTGGTGGTACAAAACTGTTTTATTAAGACAGCAAGTTCGAGGTAGTTTCGCGAGCCAATGTTAACTAGCGCAATGACTGGAAGACTAGGCAGCAGGTACCTAGCGGTTAGGAGCGTTGGGCCAGCAACCGAAAGGTCGCTGGTTTTTAATCCCGAGCCGACAAGGTGGAAAAATCTGCCGTTCTGCCCAGTATAGCCCCAACAACAACTGCTTCCCAGGAGCCGATGACGTGGATGTTGATTAAGGCAGCCTCCCGCACCTCTTCGATTCAGAGAGGTTGGGTTAAATGCAGAAGACACATTTCAGTTGAATGCAATTAGTTGCGCAATTGACTAGGTATCCCCTTCCCCTATGGGTAGCTACGGCATGTGGTGTGCAGTGTGGGAATTTGCTTGATGTCACTATGCAAAGCAATGCACCAATGAGAAAGCTCAGCACCTACCAAATGAAAACAGTTGGCCTTCGCTACAGGATGATTTGCTGTCCATCAGAGCCTGGCCGTTCCCTCCAATCGACCTGTGATCATAGGCCTCAAGCCTAACATGAGACATCTTCCATTGATATCCATGCATGATTTAGCCTACACGTGGGCTTGGAATTACACACATTTTTCTCAAGTTAGGATTCGGCCCTCACAAAGATTTGCCCAAACATCAAAAGTTGGTAGACGGCACCAGCAACGTAGAGGGCTGTAACACCGAGAGGTTTATTCAGAACGACCCAAAACTCAGACAACAACACATACAGTAGTAGACTTAGCCTATGGATTCAACAGTATGCAATACATGGAAATCTTACAATGATTCTATCAACACCACTCTGAACTTGGCATGATATAGGCCCATTATAGTAACAGGGTATGCACTATAAAATTAAAGTGAACACTGTTAGGCCTAGTGTGACATGTATGGTCTACGCACATTTATACAAGTGTAAATCAGTCGGCAGATTATGGCCAGCAGTGAATTCTGCATCATGTCTTGACCGGTGGGTGTAATCAGGCCTAATTGTAATCGCTCAGGAAACTGAGAGACTTCAGTCTCAGTGGGGGAGAAATGTGACGTAGCAGCTTTGATGCTTTTTTTTCGTGGAGAGGGCTCCACAGCTGCCCAACAGAACGCATGAGGCACTAGTTGTTGGTCCAATTGGTGACATTTAATAGCTTCCGATCATGCACTTTAACAAGTGAAAAGTAGAATTCAATAAATAAAATAAAACTTCACTAAAAAGCTGCTACATGGGTAAATTGACATGACTAATACATGGGTCAATACATACAGTAGAATAGCCCTGGCCTAATTCCAACAAACAAGTAGTGGAGAAACATGCTCAGTGTGCAACAGCACACTCAAGTGGACAAGATCGGAACCACAGCCCAGGAACAACAACACAGTGTACCAATGTCAAAAATGTAGACAGGACAACCTTAATTCATCACCACCCGGATGATTCATTCATCCTTCCTATATTGCATCATATTGAAAGAGAACAGAGTACACCATCAAACACTAGGCCTACTGTGTTAATCAAGGACGACCCTTCGACAACACATTTCACAATATCAGATGATGGCGGTAACATGCCTTCACAGGGCTCTATTCAACTAGTCCAACAACAATCCCCATGGGGAATAAATAGAAACTCTGCTGCAGTTGAATAATTAGAGGTCAGATTGGCATCCACCCCTGAGCTTCCATTCCAGCCCGATTCCACTGTCACAGCCAGTTACTAAAGTGTCTAAAAGTGGGACATTTATGTTGTGTGGCCTGGTCTGGGCCGTGCTCAAAAAGGACAAAAATGCCCGAAAACGCTCAAAAAGAAAAACAGTCAAACGGGGACGTACTGTGATCTTGTCCAATAGTTTCCCCATTGCAAAACAATTTGCCACACTGTGCCCTAATAAACACCATCCTGATGTGTGGTGGAATGTTTTCTGCCACAAAATGGCTGCCATGGCCTCATCCAGGTAGGTACATCACATTAGTGGTGGATGAGGAGAGTATTCCCCATACAATGTTAAGTGCCAAGAGCACCACCAGCTGCCTATAAAACCAATATAAAGTTCAAATTCTCAACAGGACTACACACTGGATACAACCGATGTACAGTGGGTTCCACAGTAGTGTATACAACTGCTGGCCCTATGATATAGCTGTAGGCCCTGTAGTAGCTTCCCATACAGTAGACTTCATGGCAGAGCACTAGCTCCTACCAGTTAGCATGAGATAGCGTGCCATGCAGTTCGGCCTAGTGGATGACATGCTGCTTTCATTGCACTTGGCAGCCTACAGGGCACTGTGCTCTGCCTGCGAGTGGTTTCTCAGCATTCCATGGGGATCAAAGACAGCTGTTATAGAAACATGAGTAGAACATGGGCGAGTCTGAAATATCAGTTAATGGGGGTAAATCTTTTCTTGCGTAACATTTCCCACGGGGGAAAGGAAGCCAGGTCTATTGGATTGGGACACGACCCATGTAGCGCAATGGCATGCGGGTTCAAGAGGGATATCAATATTTTATTGCCTGTATGTTTCTTGAGCAACACAAAAAATCACACTTTTAACGCTTAAACCCTTGTGAATGACAGCAGAGTCCAGCGCATAGTGGACAGTTCTGACCCGTGTTGGTAAAAGCACTTACCTCACCGTTGTCTATAGTGCAGATTATCAGTTGCCTTTCCTCCAAAATGTTTTTCTCCTCCCCACATCTCTTTTCCAGGCGGTCCTCCAACCTCCGTGATTTGGGCTGCCTTCTGCCTCCATTAGACCGCCTTGCCACCAAACGGGTGTCCTTCTCCATAGGACACATAGGAGAGGGGATATTAGATGGTGCATTGAATTAATAAATAAAAAGCATTATTCATTTTTTCAGAGGGAAAACTGTATGTCACCTGCAATGTCACCCCATCAATAGAGATAATGGGAACAGCAATGTTGATACTGTAACTACAAGTTATCCTGTATTATTTATCAGTAGGGGTCGGGGTGCGATCAAGTGGATGACTACAAGTTATCCTGTATTATTTATCAGTAGGGGTCGGGGTGCGATCAACTGGATGACTACAAGTTATCCTGTATTATTTATCAGTAGGGGTCGGGGTGCGATCAACTGGATGACTACAAGTTATCCTGTATTATTTATCAGTAGGGGTCGGGGTGCGATCAACTGGATGACTACAAGTTATCCTGTATTATTTATCAGTAGGGGTCGGGGTGCGATCAACTGGATGACTACAAGTTATCCTGTATTATTTATCAGTAGGGGTCGGGGTGCGAGCAACTGGATGAATCCAGGTCAACTTTAGGAATCTTTCAGTCCATTTGATGCATTTCAATTAACCAATTAATTTCATGACTCAGGATACTGCTTTATTATGTTTCCTTGCAGTCAATTAGCAAGTGAGAAGTGCAATGTCTCCCCCAAGCGGGCTGCACAGGAAACACCTGGGTTGGCACCTGGTTCATTACGGTGATGGTGAGGCTCTCCCACTGGTCCGACACATCAGTGGTATGAGCTGAATAACTGGTTTTGACCAGTTTGGTGCTTTTGGGCAGCAGGGCTGCCCCCCTACGCTCAGCCCTTCTCCTGTCCTCCTCAACTTCCTATGAAGAATGAGACATGTCATGTGACTATAGCCGAGGCCTCAATGCAGACAAAGACACGAGGAAAATGTAAAGGTAACCAATTCAGTGACCATTTGCATTCTGCTTTTTAGGTAACAAAGCCTCTACTGAAAATACACCATCGAACATTCAGATAAATGTTTCCGAATATGATGAAAGGCTTCAGTTTCAAATTCCTTACCTAAACCTTTTCAAAATAGTAGCATATAGTGTTTACCTTTGTATGATATCAGTTTCAGTCAGGACGCTGCACTAGCTACTGATAGACTTACTTTGAACCTTTTCAACAAAGCCTCATTTCGCCTCCTCATCTCCTCAATCCTCCTTTCCAGCTCCATGGCTGGGCCTACAACCTCCGGCTCTGTAGAACACTAGCAAGGGGAAAGCAATGCGTTTATTAACAAGTCTAGCATCTTAGAAAAATTAACGTAAGGCAAAGCAACTTGAACGAGAGATCCACCACCATCGGCCTTTTGTGTCATTTTCCTGAGCAGATAACTAGGCGAGTTTGCTAGAACAAAAACTAAATCAAAGCTTTGCCTTCACAATTTCTTCTTCTGAAGATTCCTCAGACGATTCTGAAGAATCTAGTTCCAGTATGGCGTTGCATTCAGGGTCGTGCATGACCACATTATCGTTGTCATGGGGACTCTGGCATTGGCATAGACTTTTCCCAGTCTGACCCGACCTGCGCCTGTCACCTGCAGACCATCAACAAGTTTGCAAAACATAGTGAAACGGTTGAATAATTGTGACTACAGTATTTCGTTTGAAACTGAAATATTGAGTAAATGTGTGCACAGCTAAATAGCTTACTAAAGTCAGTTTAGCCAACGCATATAACTAGGGTGTGAGAAACTGAAGGAGTAAATTCACTATCTGGCCAAAACTGTTTGTAGAAACTACATTTACTTGTAACTTACCGTCAATACTTTGGGCCATGGCGAATTTGTAAACAAAAAACACTTTGGCGCGCACACTTTCTCCGCCTTTTTGCTAGCTGCTAACCACGGATAGCAATATTTTGAGAGTTGAGTTTGCGTCAGAGCACGAGGTACAAACAAGCAACTACCAGTAATCAATTATCTAACCAACATGGCCAACAGGCTGCAATTCTGATATTTTTTCCCCCACTAATTGGTATTTTAGCCATTCAGACCAGTTCTCAATTTTTTTTTGATGCGATTGGCTAGATGGGATACAGTTTATGTCAAAGGCCGCATTTACACAGCCAGCCTAATTCTGATCTTTTGCCCAATTATTGGCATTAGAGCTGATCTAATTGATCAAAAGACCAATTAGTGGTAAAATAAAGAAGATCCAAATTCATCTGTCTGTGTTAACGCAGCCAAAGGGACGTCCAAAGTTGCATGTTGGGGAGAATTTTAGCATTTTTGCTAAACCTTTCCTAACCTTAACCTAATTATCCTAACCCGCTGCATAAATTCTCCAACCTGCTACGAAAAGTCACTTTGGACCGTAGTTGTTTACCACCTAGTCAAATCTAACATAGTAGGCCAAGCCTTCTCTAGCTACCTACCAGCATGGTGATAGATCAAATAAGTTTGCAAAACACCACACTTGGTTGGTGAACATCTTTATTATCAATCTTGTTTATTTAATTTTTCATTTCATGCAATCAATTGCTGTATAATGACCAACTATTGTTTATCCTAAAAATGTCTCATATCGACAGTGCAGTTACAGCAAAACCACTCATCATATACAATTTACAATGCAAATGAACATGGCTCTATGGTTGCATTTACACAAGCCACCCAATTCTGATCTATGCCCAATTATTGGCAAAAGAGCTGTTTTGATTGGTTAAAAGACCAATTATAGGGTGAAAAGATTTGGCGGCATGTGTAAATGCAGCCTTTGTTTTCTGCCCTGTGTGTGGATTAGAGAACAAATCAGTGCTCCCTCCGATAAATATATTGGATTGATGTCAGGTGCAGACCATAGGAGCTAGTCCTAGTTTGGCTGTGTGTAGTTAAAGCAAAATCACTCATCATATACGATTTGCAATGCAAATGAACATAGCTCTATGGCTGTGTTTACACAGGTGACCCAATTCTGGTCTTTTGCCCAATTATTGGCAAAAGATCTCATCTGATTTGTCAAAATATAAAATCTGAATTAGTCTTCCTGTGTAAACAGCCTTTGTATATTTTTCCTTCATGAAATATAAAATACTACAACCCTTGCCAAGGTAGACTCCTTACAATCTCTCCCAAGTGGGTTAACTCTATAAAAGCCTCACTTGAGGTGACATGAGTTACCAGATTGTATGCATACCAACACATTTTCGTACCCATTTTGCATTACTTTAACGGTTCTAAAAAGCAATAACAAATTTAAATTGCAGCAGTGAAAACGCAGAAATGACAAATGACTTATGCTTTTGTTTAACACCGGTTTGGTTTTCAAACTCATCTCACTCTAATATACTTAATGAAAGAAAAAAAAAATTCACCCCAACAACCATGTTATTTTCTTGTTCCTCACAACCAAGGTACTGTCTGAAGGATAATTTCAATTTGTTTTACCTTGCTTTTGATTGGATAGGGCCCTGAGTAGTAGATCATATACAGAAATAAGCTTGCTTGCTCATTAATAATTCTTAATTTACCCCCTGAAGGGATGTCACTCCTGTTTAGGTTACTAAAATACAACCTCCATACAGATGTAGGATCTTAAATTTGACCTATATAGCAAAAATAATCCTGCAGCTAAAGTATTTTAACACAATGTTTCTTGATATGTGGTTAGGCTATTCGCTGGCCAAAAGTAGGCTACATGAAAATTCCATTTCTGTTAATATGTGTTAGTGTGGGTTTTCAGTAAATTTACAATTCATTAATATTCTCAGCAACAAAAGAGTGATCAAATTAAGATCCTACATCTGTACATGGTCATGTTGTAGGCCTACATTATGATGGCTTAAAATAATTGATAACTCATACCCAAATAATGTTGTTGACTCATTCTATACTTGTATTTGTGGCCAAAGTTTTTGGCCAAGACGTCTCAATGAGGGGTTTGATTAATTTAGCCCATGTAGGCATGTTTTGCACCGGGTGAAAGTTGATTGCATTCATTTTGAAACTGGGCTGCCTTCAGGCATGAGCTAGGTGTGACGTAGGAGCACGTGGAGTAATGAGTAGGACTCTGTGTTTTCAAATGCGAAAGTGATTGCTTTTTTTTCAAATGCAAAAGTGATTGCTTTTGAGCTTTATCTGCCTTCCCAATGAAAATGAGTCAATTCTAACATTTTGTTTTATGGAATATATATGTATGTTTCTGGACGATGCACCATGCTGCCTTGTTGACAAAATGACGGAGCGACGTAGATTACTTTTCCGTTTGAGAAGGGCGCTCTTCCCTCCCCTCTTTCGCCCGATGATAGAATGTGCTTTCTTTGCCAGGTACCCGGCTGGTCAGTATAATCGAATCCGTCCACTGACTCATTGGCTGAGCTGGCCAATCAGCTGTTTACTTATCACGGATATTTTTATCGACCGGTGTACACCCACACCATTCAAACACAGAAAAGCTGCTTTTTAACTTTTTTATACCTTTTTTTTTTTCAAGAAAGATATTTCACTCATATTAACCAGGTTTCCAACTAACCTTTTCTATACGAGTAAAGTATATGTCAGATATTAAATGACAGGCCTGATGGAAACTGAAAGGTTTTAGGTAAACTTTCCAAATTTCGACAAAACAAAATACACTAGACAATGTGGGATCTTCTTTTGTGTCTGTAAAATGTATTATGTGAGAAATGTCAGTGGAAACGCTTTTAATAATAATGTCAGCATGTAGACTAGGGTTCCCCAACTGGCAGCCTGGGGGACAAATTTGACCCAAGTTTTCTGTGAAAATTTGTATATATATATATATTTTTTTTCATGTTATTCTTGGTCAAAAAAGACTGTACAAACATCAGCAAATCAGCTCCAAGTGATTTTAGATTTGTAAATCGAGAGATATACAGTATGTGATCGTATACAAAGGTAAGCAAGGTTTGAAATGATTCTGTTTTAGTTAAATATTATATAGTTTGGGCTTCTTGAGGTCAATTTGCAGTTGACAAATGATTTGTAATTATGTTCTGGCCACCTGACCATCCACTCAAGAAAAGGAAAGAATCAGTCCACGGCTGAATCTAGATGATGATCCCTGATGTAGGCTATAAGTGCGCTCTAGCCAACAGTACTGTATCTGTGCACTGTTGGCTGGAGCGCACTGCCAATGCCGGACTGGGAACATAATGACATTTTTTTGGGGGTGAGAAAACCATAAAAAGAGTTGAATGTGATGGAAACCCATTTAACTTGTATTTTTTGTTGTCGGTACATGGGAATATAAACGCAAAAGCTATTTTTTACGTGCATAGCCTTTAATCTGCAACATCTCTGGTGGAAAAATGCGCATTTTATTTTTATGCAATTTTTTTAGAATATTCACATGGAAATCTGTCACCATTAGATGGACACCTAGCTATAGTAATTAATTATAGATCATATTTCATAGAAATTTGGAAACACCGGATAGCTACTTTAAGAGGCTTTACCAGCTTCCACACGACTGCATGTCGTTTCAAGATGTTTTAAAGGAGTATGTTCTCTCTGCAGTGCAACAAACAAAAGTATTAGCATTTCACAATAGCAACACGTGTGACATTGTCCAACATGCAGGAGTCATACTGCTCAAGTAACTCCCCGCAATATAACACTACCAATGTAGGACAAAGCTTAATATTGGCTGTGTAATGCAATCAAACAAAAGTTCAAACAACAGAAAATGTTAAAGGAAGCTTCCGACTAAATCTATCCAAGCTGAAGAGAAAGCAAATGTAACATGAATGAAGTCATCGATTAGCAAATAAAAGTTCCCAAGAGTGGATTCGGACATAGTTTTAGTCTGTGTACAGTATGCAAAAAATGAAATATTACAATTTTTGATTGTCTATAAAGCCAAATTACTGTCATATAGTCACCGGGTCGAAGTTATGTTGCTAATTGTATAGGTAATATACAATACTCCTACCTTACCAGGAAAACTGAATAAGAATCAATGTAGACATCATAACTGTTTTCTCACACAGTGATAAAAGTCATTACTGTATAACAACAATAGAAATCCTTTGAATCGAAGTCTGTTTGAAAAGCGAATAGCCCAACATTGCATAGTAAACAGGTGAAATAATTGATTAAGCAAAAGAGCGAGTGCATGATCTTGCCTTGGTGGCATGAAAGATTTCATATGGAATTAGGTGATAACCGTTGTCAAGAGTAAAGCATTCTAGTGTTTTTTTGTGTGTCCTATTTACAATCTGAAGTTCTCACAGCTATTGAACTTTCCACTTAAAAAGCAACTTTCATTAAGAAAAAAAAAGTGTTCATATCTGATATGAGTTGTAGTCATGTGTATCAACTCTGCTAGAAAATAAATCTATCAAAACTATCATTTGGGGTTTAAAGGTCCAATGCAGCTGTTTTTATCTCAATATCAAATCATTTCTGGGTAACAATTAAGTACCTTACTGTGATTATTTTCAATTAAAATTGTCAAAAATAAACAAAAATAGCTTCTTAGCAAAGAGGAATTTCTCAAGCAAGAAATTTGCTAGGACTGTCTGAGAGTGGTCTGAGTGCGGAGGGAAAAACTGAAAACTAGCTGTTATTGGCAGAGGTTTGGAACTCTTTGTTATTGGTATATTAATTAATTTACCACCTGGTGATGACACCCGGCAGGCCAAAACTCCACCCCACCAAAACCAGTCTTTTACATTTGAGTCATTTAGCAGACGCTCTTAACCAGAGCGACTTACAGTAGTGAGTGCATACATTTTTGTACTTTTTTTGTGCGGGTCCCTGTGGGCTCTTACACTAAAAGGGCATTATATAATAATTTTCACAATTTCACAGTATTATTCCAACCTCATAGTGTGGCAATATATATAAAACACAGGGAAATCATGTTTCTGACTGCACTGGGCCTTTAAAGACAGGAATTTCTGAGCCTGTCTGAAACAGAATTTTGGAAAACCGTGATGCAGCCTATGTTATGATTGGGCTAAACAAACGATGCCTCTCTTTCCATTTCGTAGCATCATTTTAAAATACAAGGTGCCAGATGAGTCAATTTGTTGAGATATTCAGTTATGCTTGTCCATGTCCCTAATGCTTTACATTGAAATGACAAAGAAGTGAGCGTTGCAAAGTGGCAAAGACTGGCAGACAGTGTTCAGAATGCAATGCCACTCTCATGCACACCTGTAAAGCAAGAGCACGGCACTGCCAAAGCAAAGGCAAGGCCATTCTTCATTGTAAATGCACAAGTGCTATGTACAGTAACTACTCACAAAGACTATATTGAAGTGTGGATTCATATTACAATCAAAACACACCTCTTTGCACGGAACTTAAGTTGAATCCACTTCATTCCATGAACTGTGTATTGCATAGGCTGTTTGCTGAGAAACACCAGATTCCAAAAGCCTTAAAAGATGAGCCAAGGATTTGTGTACTGTGGCACTGTCAACGAATGGCAGTAATGTGTGTTTAGTACAGGGGTGTGAAACTAATGACAAAATGGCCAAAATTTGAGGCAATAACACACTTTGATTATTCATACAAATTTGAAAGTGCAGATTTTATAGGTTTTCTTTTTTTGGTGTTCAAGTGCATAAATTTGTTCTCACATTTATGGCTTTTAAGTAATAGATGCATAAAATTCAGGCAGGACACAGTCTTTTGGTGTGCTTGGAGTTGTAGTGGCTCCGCATGTCCTTGCGAAGGCGAAACTTCTCCCCGCAGACGCCACAGATGTACAGGTGCACGTCCATGTGCTTCTCCAGGTGCTCTCCGCTGGGAAAGATCTGGAAGCACACCTGGCAGATGGTCTCGCCGGCCGACAGGTGCGAAATCATGTGGCGCACATGGTCGTGTTTGAGGAAGGTTCCCTGGTCACACACGGGGCAGACGTAGCGCGCCATGCCCTTGTGCATGTCGGTGTGCAGCCGAAGCTGCCGCTCACGCAGGAACTGCTTGCCGCACGTCTGGCAGGTGAACTGCTTCTCCTTGGTGTGGACGGTGTAGTGCTCCCGCAGGTGGCAGCGCTGGTAGAAGCCCTTGCCACAGATGGCGCAGAAGTGCTTGCGCCGGTGGTCCGGTTCGACGCCGCCATCCTCCAGCAGAGCGGGGCGGAACAGCTCCTGCTCGTGGCAGGCCAGAGCATGCTCCAATGCTAGGCTCTCACTCTGGAAAAGCAAGCCACACTGGGGGCAGGCCAGGTCACCCCCCTCCAGCAGCCCATCGTCCATGGCCTGCGGGTCCTCGGGCAGGGGCGAGTCTGCCTCCTCCCCGTGGGAGTCGGTGTCCGCACCCTGAGGTTCGCCACAACGCTCAGCGTGCTCCTGCAGTTGCCTCCCCTTGATTAGGACCTGGCCACACCTCCCGCAGGCACAGATGTGGCCCATGTGGCTGGAGATGTAGTGAGCTGACTGGTCCTCCTTTGTGAGCAGTTCCCCACACAGCTCACACGGTGCACTGTCCCCGTCCTGCTTCTCCTCTTTAATCTTGCGCATCTTAACAGGTATGCCAGAATCCTTGTTGCTGGACATGTGCCCCTCGAATGGCTCGTTGCTGTCGTCCATGACTGAAACACAAGCCTCGGCCTCCCGGTTAAATTTAATCGGTTCCCTCATAGTGTCGCTGAGTGCACCGTGCCTCGCACTGATCTCTCCCACCTGAACTACCTTAATGCCATCCATCTCGGACACCACGCTTTCTTCCAGCTCCACCTTGATGGTGATATTTCTAGCAGAACCAGGCTCGTTATCCGTACCAACTGTCATGGACCTGATCACTGTGTCAGCGTCTGACTTGTGGTCCGGCCAATCCTCTTCACCCTTGCAGACCACCCTGTGCTCCTCCATCCCCTCAGAGGCCGAGCTCTCCACCTTGCTGGAGTCGTTGTCTGCCTCGGAGCTGGTCCTGGGGACCTGAAAGGCCTTACGATTGGTGCAGGTGAGGATGTGCTCGATCAGCAACTTCTCGCAGCTAAAGACAAAGCCACAGTCGTCGCAGGTGTATGTGCGCCCGAAGCGGGGGCGCTCTTTCAGGGTGGCACTCCGGCCACCGGGCCTCTTGCGCAGGTCACAAGGCTGTTCAGCCACACTGTCTAGAAACGGTGGTGCAACTACTACCAAAGGGGAAGCCACATCCTCCACCACAAGTGGAGGCCTGTTGACTTGGACAGGAATGCTTGGTCGCACAGGCACAGCAGTGATGGCAACTTTGGGCAAACTTTTGGGCTCCCCCTCTGGGGTGCTTGGCTTCTGCTGCTCGTACATGCGGACTCCAAACATCATTTTTCCTGCAATTGCCGGGCCAATGGAGGAGGAGGAGCTGGATGAGGTGGTGGAGGAAGAGGAGGAGGCCGAGGAGGACGGTGTGAGGTTGGAGGTGTTCCTGATGTCCCTGAGGTCCTCCAGGGTGTCTGGGATGTAGTACATCTGCAGGTAGGCCATTGAGACCTTGAGCTCCTCAAACTCGTAGCTGCCCACCACGATGCAGCCAAGGTACATGAGCTGCAGGATGAGGTCGAAGCACTCTGCACTGATCTGCATGTTGCTGAGATCCATGCGAGCTGTCCCCTGCTGGTCCCGGATGAACATCATGCGGAAGTAGGAGCTGCACGCAGCCAGCACTGCCTTGTGGGCCCTGAAGTAGATGTCGCCAATGGCTATACAGCAGTCGCACAGGAAGCCCCACTCCCGTTGGTTGTTGAGCTGCTGCAGCACATGCTCGCTGTGGCTCGGCCTCGCCATCACCCTGGAAGAGTGAAGGGGAGAGCAGCGAATTAGCAAAGCAATGCTTCAATCTAAAGATGCTACATTTAGTTATTTAAGCAAGTGCCAAATCTGTTTGAAAACACAATTGCACATCTTAAGCTTCATTGAGTGGTTATTATCCCTGTACAATAACCCTCATTAAAAACAAAGGTTAAATAAAACAAAAGAGGACATTTAAAAAAAATGTAAACTCTCATGCCTTAATTAACTTCTCAAAATAGTGCTAAGCATTGCATGTTGAAGTAAAGTATTTTTATAAGGTCTGCATGTGGCAAAAACGTGTATTTATTTTATTTTTATTTAACCTTTATTTAACCAGGCAAGTCAGTTAAAGAACAAATTCTTATTTTCAATGACAGCCTAGGAACAGTGGGTTAACTGCCTGTTCAGGGACAGAACGACAGATTTGTACCTTGTCAGCTCGGGGGTTTGAACTTGCAACCTTCCGGGTTACTAGTCCAACGCTCTAACCACTAGGCTCACCCTAAAGACAATTCTTGTCATCCAGGTATGTACTCACACAGGACTATATTATCAAATTTACGATTTCAAAACGATGTAGCCTAATTTTATAATATACAGTAGAGCACATTATGTCTTGAACTAGTGTGGCGGAATAAAGCCTAGAGGTTAGAGAGGTATGCCTGCAATCGGAGGGTTGCTGGTTTGAATCACACCTATGATGGGGAAATATCTGTCGGGATTCAGGTATTCCATCTCCTGACTTTGTGCCCATGAGCAAGGCACCTAATCCCTTAATGCTACACTGTAACAGACCCTGGCCTCCAACCGCTCAGTGTGTGTGTGTTTGTGTAAGCGTTCCTCAGGAAGCCGTGCTCCACTGGAAGCAAAAAATACATATATCTACCGTATATAGCTAGCTTTAAAAAAATATATAATTTACAGATTTACAGTGATGTCAATTACAGATTTTCTACAGTAACAGTGTTTACAAAGTGGAGTTCAGTCTGCACTGCATTTGTAGCCTTTTTTAAAAGCCTATAACATAAAATGTACTTGAACTTAGTTGATCACAATGAAATATCTGTTTGTCCAACAGCTATAGACTACTAGTCTATCAATGGTCTACTTTGATAATGTGCAGTGAGGTGATGTCCTCTTATTTATGGCTCAAAAATAGCCGTTTCTTTGTCGGTACTCGTTGACTGCTCAAATCCCGCCCACCAATTTTCATTGGCCTGTTTTAGAGACTAAATCGTGCGGGCATCGTGGCTGTCAATCATACCTCACTAAAAGTAACGATGACCTAAACAGCTTTACAATCATTCCAATCGGAGCATCCGCGTAAATGAGTGATTATTATTTCTTGTTGAAAATATCGGGAGGACCAAACAATGTGAAACCAAAATGGAGAGACCTCCACAGCAGTGGCAGTGTTGTCGGAAATCTCACGCAAGCACGCACTGCCACCCCCGCGCTCCTACCCGCATTCACTCTATGAGAAAAAAGCACAGGGTTTTTCCGAAAGCAGGAATGTTTACTCTGTGAAAACACTGAATAAATACTCACCGACAATAAATGGAGCAGACTGTGGATGTAGTAAAACTCAAGTTGGGGTGTAATGTCCAGAAGTTCCACCTGAACCGCTTTTATCCAACCATAAACTTGTGACGAGAATAATCGCGAGGGCGAAGCAAGCCCCTTCTGCAGCACGGATGAAAGAACTTCCGCACAGCCGCTCTGCCGAGCTCGTTCACCGCACTGAGCGAGATCCAGCCCCACTCACGCAAATCCAAACCTCCCGAGACTGGGTGTACTGTAACAAGGCAGTGACTAGGCTGCTCAGCTGGACGCGTACAAGTAAAATGGACGAACATAGAGACTGTGACTGTGGCATAGGCTATTTAAGTTAATAGAGCAAATGCATAAAATTAACAAGGTTTATCTTCCTCCGCATAAATTTGATTAAAAGCCTAATTTAATTGCCTATTTATTTCGCCTCCATATGCACTTACTATAATAACCCACCGATAAGGATGGTGTAGGTACACATTTGATTAATCTTAAAGTTTTACAGAAGTAGGCTTACATCTTGATAGGATGTTAAGGCTACATTTCAGCATAAAGGCAAATTAGAAAAATATCAAATCTCCAAGGCGTGCGTTTATGATGCTGTACTACTTGGTTATTAGAACTTTGAGGCGCTCTTAAATTGACTGAACATGTCAATGTCAATTTTAGAATGTTACCCTTACTTCAGTGTTTGTCAACCAACGACATATGTTTTAGGGGAACGTAAAACACACGGTATTTACACAATTTGAACAACTTGGTTTTTTACACACGGTATTTACAAAATGTTCACACCTTTTTATGACAGAACAGCAAATATACAGTAGGCTACTGTACAGTCACGTGACGAATAAAAACCTCAGGAGACAATCACATAGGAAGACGCGCGAGACCGTGCGAGAATTTCTCTGTGGCAACAAATAGACTACGTACGAAATATAAACCTTTATTTAATATATATTTCGCAAATAGGTGGTAAGAAAGACTTCCGATTATCGTATTTGCTTTGTTTTGCAAATAGGAGGGGATATCCAAATGCATGCATTGGGGCCCGTGTGGGTTATCGAGGCTGTTCACGGTTGTTGATTTTGTCTAGAAGGAACACTTGATTTGGTCGGCAGGAACACTTGATAGGCTACAACGCAGACGTGTGCGAATCGATGTGATGATGTAGTGAAACAAGCTGGTGAATATATTTTGAGACCGCCTGTGGGTTGTAGGCTACATAGGGGACTGGCATGTTGACCATCATTTAGGATGGTATTTTTCGGTTATTTGCATATTTATTCGAAAGCTGACCCCTTTATCTGTGGCGGTTGCAAGAATGCATGCGTTGCTATGTCTGACAGTCCATCATATTGTCCCGTCTGCTTTGAAGTAGTCAGCATAAATGGATACAATTAAATAAAGGGTTTGCTACAATGTAAACATGCCCTATCTATTGCAACAATGTAACGGTATATTATATCGGCCCACTCTCTGTTACAATGTAATAACCTTGCCGTAAGTATACATCGACATAAAATGAACTGTTTTTATGTCAAAGTAATTATTAGGTTGCGGTTCCTCAATGTTTCATCTTTTCACACCGGAAGTGAAACTCTTATTACCTAAGATGTCAACAGGTAGAAAGTTACGCAGATGCCAACATCTGGCCAATAGTCTTTTTTTTTAGGGGGGGCGGGGTGCTACTTTCAGTTTTTTGACCAGCAGAGTACGCCATTGTTTCAGCAGCACATTCAGAAATTCCTTAATGCATGCTTCAGAGGTGTGACATTTTATGAACTTATTTTCGGTGTGTTCTAGAGGCTGAGAAAATAGTTTGATCATATAGAATCACATGTTGTCTTTGCACAGCAATCAGACCTGGCCTGGATTCCAATAGTATTCGTGTATATTTATTGAGCTTACCTGGCACAATGGAACCAATTTGAATAGTCCCAGAAGTGCAAACTCCGCCCCAAACTATTTGAAAGGAAGTGAATACTATTTTAACCCAGGTCTGCACAACATATCCTCTCCTGAACCTAATTTTTATATTATGAATTACTATGTGCGTATATTTATGTGTGTGACATGAGGTGGAGTGGGGGGTATCATGGACGTTTCCAGCCACAGCCTGTTCCTCTTGCAGCAGCTCAACGTCCAGAGGGAGTTTGGCTTCCTGTGCGACTGCACAGTCGCCATTGGCAACGTGTACTTCAAGGCCCACCGGGCCGTGCTTGCTGCCTTCTCCAACTACTTCAAGATGATCTTCATTCATCAGTCCAGGTTAGATGCATACTGCATGACTGTTGCATTCTGTGACACACTAAGGGTGTTATTTAATTTGACCTTTATTTAACTAGGCAAGTCGGTTAAGAATAAATTCTTATTTTCAATGATGGCCTACCAGGTAATAGTGGTTTAACTGCCTTGTTCAAAACGACAGATTTTTACCTTCCTAGCTCAGGGACTCGATCTTGCAACCTTTCGGTTGCTAGTCCAACGCTCTAACCACTAAGCTACCTGCCACCCAATGAGTGCCTATGTGTATAGCAAGTCCCTTCAAGTAAATAGTTGGCCATCATTTTTTGGTCTTGTTTTACAGTACCAGGGTCTAGTGACCATCAGAGGTTGTTTCAGTGATATTGGGGATTAGAAGGGGTGTTGTGTAAAGTTGTCTCACATGTACTGATTGTTAACCACATGTTTCTTTGGCTGCAAGAATAGATTAATAGAATATCATTGAGACTGGTAATGCACTTGTGTGTTTGTTTTACCTGAATGTCCTGCACGAGAGAAGGTCTTAACTAGTTTGCAGACATATATCTAACTTTACAAAATCCAAGGGACTTGGATATACTATATATATATATATATATATATATTAGAGACAGGAAATATGAATGTGCTTTGAGAGTAAAGGCTAATATACTCTCCCACTGTCTATCGTCATCTTCATAGTGAGTGCATTAAGATCCAGCCCACGGACATCCAGCCAGACGTTTTCAGCTACCTGCTCCACATCATGTACACAGGCATGGGCCCCAAGCAGCCGGTGGACCATGGCCGCCTCCAGGAGGGCATCAAGTTCCTCCATGCCTACCAGCTGTGCAGTAAGCCTGGTGAGGGTGGGCCCGATGCCGCCACCGCCGACCTTGTCCGCATGTCCAACCTGTACGGCATTCAGATTTCATCCCAGTTAGCAAACAAGGAGGGTACTGGGGTCCCTAAAGGTAGTGCAGGGGCCCGGGGAGGGGGCGGCCCCGAGGACGGGCGTTCGTCTACTCGGGCAGGCCGCTCCCACACAACCCAGTTTTCAATGACTGTGGGGATGGAGGGCGTCGCCTCATCAGGCTGTCAGCCTTTCTCTGGTCTCCTCCGTGGTGTCTCCTCTGTGGCTTCCGGCGACGACTCAGACATCTCAACGCGCATCAAGCAGGAGACGGTGGAGGAAGAGGGAGAGGAGTGCCATCAGGTGCCAGGCGGGGGAGGGTCCCCGACGTCTCCTTTGGCCCAGGGCGGCAACCCCTGCCAGGGCCTCTTGTTCAAGGATGGCCCCCATGCGCTGCTGTGCCCCCGGTGCGGCGAGCGCTGCTCGTCCCCCGAGGGGCTCCGCGAGCACCTGTTCAGCCACGCCACTTGCACCCTGGACCCCAGCGGACTAATGGAGGGCCTCTCCCAGGGCGGGGGAGGGGACACAGTGGGCACTGAGGACCAGCAGCAGCGGGGGTGCACCCAGGATCAGCAGGATGCAGGCTACCTGGAGGAGGCCCTGAGACAGAGCCAAGCCCTAGCTGACGAGCTCGCCACCGAGCTAAGGCGGAGCAGGGGGGGTATAGCCGGTGGCACCAGTACACCCCCCACCGCCACCATGACCACCTCCACTACCAGTCACACACGAAAGCGCAAGATTGCCTGCTCCGTGTGCAGCCTGCGCTTCACCCAGAAGAGCCAGCTGCAGGAGCACATGTACACGCACACGGGCAAGCCGTCGCGCTACCATCGCTACAGCCGCCTCTGCAGCCAGCTCATCCACGCTTCTGGGCACTTCTGCGAGGGGCCACCGGAGGGCGGCGGGGTGGTGGCAAGCACTACAGTAGCGCTGGCGGAGGAGGCAAACAGGGAAGCTCAGGACAATGGCAGCTCCTGCTATTCGCTAGACTCTGAGATCTCGCAGGAGAGCGTGGACAACATCGCTGTGGAATGAAAGCGAAAACAAACTGTAGAAATGATGAAAGAAATACATCAACTCCCATTTTACATAGGTGATGTGTTGGAGTCACCACCTAATTTGATAACTCTTGTTTGTGTGATTATGCAGTAGCCTCTCTTTTTTTGAGTGTTTTCTTAGAAAACTGGATTAACAATGGTAATTGGTAAGAACTATGTACTTATACTTGTTACAAGGTAATTGACATAAGTCATACCCTTCCAGTTACCCGGGGATAACAGCTATGTAATAAGAAGTGTTTTGTGAATACATCTTCATTCTCCCATCTGCACTCATCAGAGACTGTGCACAGCTGGTTCGTCTTCATTAGGGCACGACGATAGTAAAACGTTTTTGCAATGGAAAATGAAACTTAGTGATTCTTATTGGACGATTCCAGATAGTGCCTCCTGTTTCACCCTGTTTGAGTTTGTTTTCTTCAGTTTGATTCCTACTGAACATGACCCTGTTTCAGTTGCGTTCCTTACCTTTCGTCATTAACTTTCCACTGATCCGGTTGTATCCTGTCCTTTTGTCAATACCGTCATCTCTCTGTCGGTTAGATGAAACCCTGTGATGTGAATCCAGTGTAAAGTGTATGTTATTTTATTCAGTGAACGGTTGAATAGAATAGAACATGGTATTTAAAAGAGGAATGTGTTGTCTCTCTCTCAGTTGTCATATTTTACCAGCTGGTATATTGATTGGAAATGTATCTGCATTGTTTTCTGACTCTCAGAAAATAACTCTCACTCTCAGAAATAAGTAGCTGTTGAAATGGAGCCTGGCTTGTTGTTATGGAGGGTTGTCAGGGTTACAGGAATTTGCAAGGGACAAATTCTTACGCCCACAATGTTGCAGTACACAATTGATGTATGGTAGTACATCATTACACATATTGGAACATTTAAATATTTCCCTCCAAAATCTTGAGCAGGGGCTTGGTGTTCCTCTTTTTATTTCTTTAATCTCAACAAACTAGCACTTACAAACGAGCACAGTATACCTAAACTTGATAATTAGCAGAGAACTTGCTTGGCAAAGCTTCATTCACCTTCAAGAAGTGTGTACTAACTATGAAAATGGACATGTATGCAAAAAAAAGACAAAGCCACAAGTGTCATCCCAAATCCTTTAAAGCTGGAAAACCTGGGGATGTATTCAAGTGTCACAGGAGAGCTGATCTAGGATCAGGTCCCCCCCTGTCTTATTCATTCTAGATCTGATTCGGATTCTAAATCAGCACTCCTCTGAGATGTTTAACACATACGACCCTTAGCAGTGTTTAACTACAGAGGAAACCTGTTGAATGTACTTTATCCTGTGCTACCGAGTGGCACGGCGGTCTAAGGCACTGCAAGAGGTGTCACTACAGTCCCTGGTTCAAATCCAGGCTGTATCACATCCGGCCATGATTGGGAGTCCCATAGGGTGGCGCACAATTGGCCCAGCGTTATCCAGGTTTGGCTGGGGTAGGCCGTCATTGTAAATAAGAATTTGTTCTTAACTGACTTGCCTAGTTAAATCAAATTTAAACTAAATCCTTGATAACACTAAGAGGAAGGACTTATTTTAGCTCATAACAGGCTAACATGAGTAGAAGTAGCCTGACGACTCACACTAAGTTCTTCCGCTGCTCTGTCATTAGTTACATACTTCAATCTGAGACTGCCATCATTGAAAGATGAAGGGTTTTGGTGACGAAGGGCATTGTACAAAACAAAGTGTTCGCATTTGGTAAAGGGTGGAGGGTTGGGGAGGTACTCAGATCCAGACTCATGGCGGAGAAAACAACTAAAGTCCGTGGGCGTGGCGTAGCGTTTGGCCAGAGCAAAGAGTCTGGGTAGCCAGGCAAGAGTAGAAGTGACTAAAAGAGATACTCTGAACTGAAATAGTTCTCTAAAGCTTTATCATTGTGCGATTGTAGATTCATATTCGACGGATATGTGGCAATGGCTATCAGAGTGTGTAGAAGAATGCATCTAGTAATGTTGAACCAGGAACCTGTATGTACTGCGATAGACAGTATAAACCTAGGATTATCAAATGGACCTTTCTGGGTTTGTTTCCATTCTATCCTGTTGGTGTGTGTGACCTCTGGTATGTTTCAGTTGGCTACTCTTCTATGGCTTTTCCACTTTGTCATACACTTTGTCGTGGTTTCATGCTTTCTTTAATCTGTGTCACTTTTCCATACATGGAAAAGGTTTTGTAAATAAATATATTTTGTAACAGATTGTCTCATGTAACTCGTCTCATTGATAGGAATGTTTAGTTTCTACAAACCGAACATCTGTTTCCGATAACAGAATTCCTTTCCCTCTCACTATTTCTGTTTGTTTAATGCTGCATGTAATTGTGATGAGGTAAATGTTACACACACACCAGTGTCTAAATACAATGGCTGTAGTCCACAGGATGGTTGGTGGCACCTTAATTGAGGAGGACGGGCTCATGGTAATAGCTGGAGTGGTATAGGTGGAATGGTATCAAACACATAGTTTCAATGTTCAATGTTTGTCATTCCATTCACTCCGTTCCAGACATTATTATGAGCCGTCCTCCCCTCAGCAGCCTCCATTGCTTTAGTCCCATGCTCTACCCTTATCCACGAAATGTGTAAAAACACATTCACTCACCCTCATGGAAGTAAAAGCCAGATTTACAGTGGTAACTTCAATCAGCCTATGATTACACCAATACAATGTTTTTAAAGGGGACAGTGGACAGACAAAGTAGGACACACTTAGAGAAGGGTGGAGAAGCTCAATTTATAGAGCACACCTAGTATGTTCCCTAACCTGAGTGCAAGTCTGTATGTGTTATATCATGCCGACTCCTTGTCATTCATTGTCATGCCAAACTTCGCTAGACAAGGACTGCAAATGAGTAAGCAAGAACAGCAACGTTCCTTGAACCAGGCTTTATGTTCCCTGTTCTTGTAGTAACAACTTTTTACCACCAGAGGCCACTTAAGAGCTGAAGGACTCATCCCCAAAAGGTACCAATCAGGCCTCTCTTCTACCCCGTGCTTATTCGTCTGCGTCACAATTTTCATTCTCCACCCTTTTCCACAAGTGTGCACTTGCACACGTTCCCGACAGGATTTAACAAAGGTGGAAACTCCCTCCAAGCCAATGCTTACACCAATCATGTGCTTGTAAATCCATTATGGGGAGTGTGCAAGTACACACTTCTGGAAAAGGGTGGAGAATTGGGTGGCCATGGTCCTCTGAGTGGAGCAGGTTAATGGAACAGCTACACAGAATGTTTTATGTATCCCTCTGGAGCTCAACATTAAAATATTAAAATTGACAGATGGCTTCTGGCTCTGAGACAGCACAATTATCTCTCAAGCACTAGGTTAAGTATATTCTGATTTATTATAGGACAGATAGTGCTGAAACCCATCAAACTCTTACTTGTGATAATAACAAAATGTCCAAAAATACATTGTTACAATCTGCCATGAAGTAAGATTAAGCTGAGGCTGTAAGAACAATAAAGTAGTACCCCACCCTCCCAATCAAATGGCAAACTATTATTGTGCCTTAATTAACAGAGAAGAAGCATGATGAGAAGAAACTGAGAAACTAAACAGAACTGTAATGGTTCAAATGGGTAGCTTCTTGATGATAGGTAGGTTATAATTAAATATAAGATGGCTCTATCGCTATAGAAACACACTGCCGACTTCACTGTGGAAGATCATTTTCACATGTTGCAGCTAAAAATAGGTGGATCAGGAGTGAGATTATGCATGTCTGTCCGATCATTTAATTGGTGACAGTTTTCAAACAGAAAATATAGTTATATTGATAAATAAATATCCACCAGCACGTTATACACACTTAACATAAAACAACAAATCAACCAGATATTACTCACATAACTCAATTAGAAAAGGCCAATTTTTCTCTTCACAATTGAATCAATCTTCACCCGTCACATTAAAAGACTGTCAACACCCTTCACTCCTCTGAAGTGATTGCCTCCGTAGCCAGATCTCAAGGGGGTGATCACACATACAGGACATACTGCTCATGGTCAGACCAGAGAGTTGGCTCATATCATTGGATGACACATTGTTTTGGTTACGAGAGCCTGGTATCCACTTCTAATGATGTCATTGCTGTTTGCCTCACAGTCCCCCACCTGTAAAAGAGGCCTTTGGGAAACCAGCAAGCCTCCATGTATTGAATGTTCTGTTGCGTCAAGACAGATGTTTGCTGGTCTCGTTTCCAAATACTGCAAAATCTCCTCTGAAGTCCAGGAGGTCAAGCAATGATGACAGAATGACAACAAATAGCCACCTGGAGACTAGGTTGTATTTATCCAGGTACACCAGGTGTCAAACTGTGTAATCATTATTTTCCCATGACAGAATGACATTCACACAGAAAAACGACAGCACAGAGTTCTATTCGGACTAGGGTACCTAATATTTTCTTATGACAAGTTACAGGTGTAACGTTAAGCGTTGTATAGTCTCTATACACATAAGAGAGAAAGATTTTTAACTGAGCAATGTATGCTTATACATCTATTAAACAGCAACCAGAGGGCAAGACACTGGTCAATAAGAGCCTAAGACTTTCATCGTGTGAAATAATCACCATATCTTAAATACATCATCAAATGTTTGATTAATTAAAATTGGAATCGGTAGCGGTGAAACTGCCGTGACCATTTGCGATATTACAACAACGAAGACGTTACATCAACAACCAGCACTGTTTTTCCCCTCTGACATCGTTACATGTCATTGCGCGATAGAACCGCAGAGTAATGTACCACGATGCTGGTTGCTCATTGGCTCAAAACAAATGCGGCTGGGGTAGCCAGTGGCTGTTTCCCTATCGCGGATCTCAGCTTTTTAAGAACTATAGTTTATTCAGATGAACAGATAAACTTTATCTGAGAATCTGAGACTTTCTGATCTATGGGTAAATAAACCGTAATTGAGGTATAAGGACTATATTCATTCTGTATCACTGAAGAGCTACAGATTGTGCGCTAGAAATGTGAAGGTAATTTCCGATTGAGGTGACATATGCAGAGTTTACTGAGAATGCAGTCGGGAACATTGCCTTGAAAATTCAATCACGCAGTAACGCTGATTTTCTGCGATATTGATTGAATAGAGCCCTTAGTTCAATCATTTTCAAAACACACAGTCACCTTGAACAGTTAAAATGTTTGTGATGGTAATTGTGAAAATTGAGTGCCACCACTTGTACAATATAAGAGAATATATTGTAAAAATGTATTGTGTCAATACGGTTCTCTGGTTTAGATTTATATGAACAGCAGCAGTTTGGTTTGTTAACAACAAGTTGTAAACAACAATAACTTTAAAAGTGGTTTACAGATGTATACTTGTCTAATTTAAAAATATATATTTTCTCAATAATCCTGGTTCGTGTTCATTAGACACAAACGGAAGAAAACGGATTGAAACAGAAACTACTGGTTCAATAAGAAACTATAATTTCCATTTTCTGTTGCAAAATGTTTTAAAACTTTTTCCGCTGTGTGCCGTTATGAACGCAACTCGGCTGATCCAAATGGGGTCATACATACGTGTTCACAACACGCCGGAAGGGGGTGTCAAGCGTGATCTCGACTCCCTTGCGCCTCCCTGTGGACTGTGGTGGGAGTGCCTCTCTGTTCCATTGAGAGCTGCTCCATGGCAGCACTCATGACTGCCTGGACCAAGAAGCGAGCCGTCTGCACTAACAGGTTCTCTCCACACAACAAGTCCTGGTCATCCTCCGTCAGGAGGCCACTCTTGCCGCTTTCATCCCCCACCTCATGGCTATCCTGGTCGGACACATCCTGATCCGAGTCAGCCCCGGGGGTGATGCTGATGTTGGTCAAAGGCGGGCCATTTTGCACAATGTTATCTACCGTGATCATGCAGAGTGTGTCATTCTCCTCAGATGCATCAGCAGAGTCCTCAGCAGCATTCTCTGAAGAAATTATCTGATTTGAGTCTGAGGGATACTCATTCGTGTCCATGGCAACGCTGTTGAGTGTATTGATTATCGCACAGTCTGACTCAATGACCTTGTCCTTCTCTAAACACTGGATATGATCCAGTTCATCTCCTTGCATCTCGTTAGCATCCATGGTAACATTGATGACTTCACTGAGGATTGAGTCTGTGCCAGTTTTGGTAGAAGTCTCAGTTTCCCATAACTTAGTTTTGAAAGAAATCTTAGGTTCCAATATCCCTGTTTCCTTTGAATCACCCATTGGACTGGTCTCTGTATATTCTGTATCTACCTCTGGTCTTACTACTCTTGTCGGGATGGGACTCACTAGTAGGGACTCTGGGCTCGTTAGGGTGTCTGTTGGGCATTCGTTCTCGGGCTGCAGGGCACTCACTTCGGCACACACTGTCACTCTCTCTGTACATTGTCCTCTAACCTCAGCCCCCTTTTCCAGAAGCTCAACCCCATGGATGTCAGATGTGCACTGTTGTCCCCTGTCTTGTGTCCCCATTGGCTCCACCTCAGTCTCCTTGTCTCCAGTGTCCTGGTTGTCCTTGTTTCCAGTGTCCTGGTTGTCCTTGTCTCCAGTGTCCTGGTTGTCCTTCTCTCCAGTGTCCTGGTTGTCCTTGTCTCCAGTGTCCTGGGTGTCCTTGTCTTCCAGAGGGATCACAGCTGAAGGTGCCCTTCTTCCACACATCAAAAAATGCTGAAATGTCTTCCTGAAGGTCACTGACGGTTGTTGGACGTCTTCAGAGACCACCTGTACAACATTTCCCTGTTTTGGCCTTTGGCCGCGGACGTAAGACACTGTCAAGAGCCGCTTGAAGGTCGGCCACGTCCGGATGGTAAACCTGCGCCCCCTTTTCTTGACATTGTCAATGTCAGGAGCATCGCGGACACACTTGTCACTCAAGGAGATGGTGTCTTCTCCCATTGACTTTGCTTCAGTGTGAGTTAGTCTCTCAGCTTGTACAACTCCCTGGTCACCACCCTGGAGTGAAGTTTTTGCAGCGTACTTCTTCCTTTGTCTTCTGACACAAATGAGAGCCGGGGAAAATAACCTTCTCCAGCCATGCTTTGTTGATTTCCTCGTCTTACTGTGTCCTTCCAATTGGCCTTCACTGGTCTCATCCTCATCTGAGGTGGAGCGCCACCTTGAGGGCCCAGTGGGTAGTTCAGATGAAGCTTGATCCTCATCCATTTTTGAGGTTGTACAGATGTCGTCTGAAGTGGCTACAGGTTGTGATGATCCCGTCTCTCCAGCTTCTATATTTGACTGTTTGATGGAGGAATCTATCTGACTTCCATTGATGATGTTCACTCTTTTGTTTCTCTTCTTAGAATGAGCCTCAGACCTATCACCTCTCTGGTTGTTGGATTTTGATTTGCCCAGGAGGAGTCTGGGTGGACCGGTCAACTTCCTCTTCAAAACAACGTTTTTCTGACGCTGTCCATCTTGGTCCCCCTCAGTCGCCATTGGTTAGTTTATAGCCCAGCACCAAAGTGAATGCTACTGATGGCTTAGAAATAAAGAACGCACCTCACTTATACACAGCACGCTGTCATTGAAAAGTTCTCTCTTCTAATTACCAACAAATCCTCAAACCTGGGGAAAATCAACAGAAAAGGACTCAATTAGAATTGTAATTGTCATGTACATTGCCATGTTAATTCATTCATTCCAAATGCTGATTAACCTTCAGTTATGCCCAAAGCTACTGTAATCATGTATGTACAGCATTAAGCATTTAGTCTACATAAAATACATTGAGCTCCAAAAGTATTGGGACAGTGACACATTTGTTGTTGTTTCCAGAACTTTGGATTTGAAATTATACAATGACTATGAGATTAATGTGCAGACTATCAGCTTTAATTTGAGGCTATTTTCATCCATATCAGGTGAAACTATAGCATTTTTGTACACAGTTCCTCTATTTTAGGGGACCAAAGGTATTGGGACAAGCTTAAAGTAGTCAAAAGTTTTGCATTTGGTCCCAAATTTCTAGTACACAATGATTACATCAAGCCTGTGACTCTACAAACTTGTTGGATGCATTTGCTGTTTGTTTTGGTTGTGTTTCAGATTATTTTGTGCCCAATAGAAATGAATGGTGAATAATGTATTGTGTCATTTTGGAGTTACCTTTAACTGTAAATAACAATAGAGAATGTTTCTTAACGCTTCTACATTAATGTGGATGCTACCATGATTACAGATAGTCCTGAATGAATCGGGAATAATGATGAGTGACAAAGTTACAACCACACAAGACATGCTAACCGCTCACCATTACAATAAAAGGGGATATTCGCATTAGGAGGGGGTATGATATTTGTGTATCTAACTTTCTCACTTATTATTATTCATGATTCAGTGACTATCCGTAACCATGGTAGCATCCACATTAACGTAAAAGTTTTATTTTATTCTTATTTACAATAAAAGTGACTTCAAAATGACACAATACATTATTTACCATTAATTTCTATTGGGCACAAAATAATCTGAAATACAACCAAAACAAACAACAGAGGCATCCAACAACTTTGTAGAGTCACAAGCTTGATGTATCGCGTGCTAGGAATATGGGACCAACTACGAAACGTTTGACTACTTTAATACACAGTAGTGAATTTGTCCCAATACTTTTGGTCCCCTAAAATGGGGGACTGGGTACAAAAAGTGTTGTAATTTCTAAACGGTTCACCCGATATGGATGAAAATACCCTCAAATAAAAACTGTCAGTCTGCACTGTAACCTCATAGTCGTTGTGTCATTTCAAATCCAAAGTGCTGGAGTACAGAGCCACAACAACAACAACACATGTGTCACAGTTCCAATACTTTTGGAGTTCACTGTATATAAGATCACTTGAACAAATTGAACAAAGTATTTTCATAAACTGACTGACAGAAGTTAGTCTTTGAGACAGCTTTCGGTCTGATATAACTGAAGTAAACATTTAAGTTGTCAGTTTCATATCACATTGTTCTCAGAAAAAGCTGTCAATCTGACTCAGACTGATAATGTATAATTAAATTACACAGATGTTTTCATAAACATGCCTCTTAGCATGATGGACAAGACAATTACAGGCTGGCTCAGTTGACTCATCCTGTTTACCTTGTTATAAATGGCTGCTTAGTTGATAGTTTTCCTTGAATGATCACAAGATACAGTACGTAGCTGTGTCCTTTATCTAAGATTGAATTACTATATTAAATAATTTATTGATCTGAAAATGAGACAAATATGCATAACCAAAAATGTATAGGGCCATTTAGCCTATCTGAAGGCAGACAATTATAGTCATATTTCAAGCACCACCTGGCATATATAATGTATTATAATGTTGTCCCCTTCATAATGAATTCATTGAAAAATCATTGGCTCAATATCAGACAGGCTATCAGTTTTTCATTTCTAATATCTAATACATTTCAGTTAAGATAATTCCAATGATCCAAGCTCTCATCAGGCTATTGCATTGAATGAGTTTAGGATATTGGATTATGCAAAGCACATGCTACAGTTATCATGCTATCAGTAATATGCTGTAATTTATATTTTTGGTTACAATTTATATTTTTCCTTTCATTTAGGCTGATGAAGCTTGCTTGCATTTATGGCGCCAAATGATCTTTACCAACTAAACGATGAACCCTGCACTCCCTCTCACCACCTTGCTTCACATGCGAAACGGAGAGATGACATGCTTGGTTGAGTTTTAAATCTATTTACTGGTCAACAGTAATATCCTGGAAATATACGTATAGCCTACCTGGGTCTACCTGATAAAGCCTAATCCTGAAGAACAAAATTAGTCGGAGGTTATCGGTTGGCGTTGACGGCTATAGTAGAAATCTCCAGTTTCCTTCAACTACAGTGCGCCCCTGCCACTGCCAGGCTTGAGTATCCTTTTCAAACCCATGCTTGCTCCCTGCCTGCAGCGAGCGAGAGAGACTCCGGCGAGCAGCACGCAGGTAGTGTACCGCCCAGTTTCCATGGAAACCAGGTGGTTGACAGTTTATTTAGAGAAATGTGTCATTCAATAAAAATGTGGAATGCGTGGAGGCCTCCTAATCATATAAACGTTACGGAGGCAGGACAGAATGGACTAGAGTAGCCTTGCTATCCAATTTCTGTAATGTCTTTAGATGGTATGCATTTAATATTCAGTTTTGTCTCTTTCAGTTGCTCCATCCATGAAAACACACATTTCCATCATTTAAAACGTATAGGAGTACCGACAATTCATTAATACACGTTTTAGCATGTTTGTGTGCAGATGGTTGCATGTGAGATATCAAGATTTAGATGCAATGAAAAATGCACTGGCACCATATTTAAAAAAATGCAGAACTGACATAGTGGAAGAGACATTTTCATTAGTGTAAAATAAAACAAGTAAAGTAGAAAATGTAAAAAAATAAATCCCATCTTTCAAATCAGACACGCCCCACCTACAGTATTTTACAAAATAATCTTTTAAAAAGTCATAGATTAGTAACCATGTCGCTAAAATTGCTTAATTTATTTCATGAAATGTGTCATGTTTAGCCCTGAAGAAGACTCTGTGGAAGATGAGTTAGCTATAGAAACTATCTGTTTAATTTTTGTACACTGTGACTTCAACTTCCACTGTGAGTTCACATCAGAGTTCCCTCATTCAAGTAAATTAAAGGTCACATAACCTACCAAGGTCACATAACCTACCAAGGTCACATAACCTACCAAGGTCACATAACCTACCAAGGTCACATAACCTATATAGAACATAGAGTAGGTCGATTTTTGTAGACAAACAGTACAGCATCTCATTGACATATTGATTCATATAAGACATGTGGTCTTAATGAACCATAGATGTTTACCCAAGCTGCCACTATTATTGCCCATGTCTCAATGCTTTAATAACAGTCACCCTAACCTCTGAAAAAGAGTCAACTGAAGATGAGGTATGAGGTAGGAGGTAAGGAGGTAGATGGTAAGGAGGTAGGAGGTGAGGAGGTGGTTAAAGGCTTATACATGTAAATATAATCAATTCAGTATATTTCTATGGCAGAAGGTACATTGTGAAGTGTTCCAAGAAATGAATGAAGGAGTCGTAAACAAAACGCATTGGGGGCCTTGGCAACTACAACGGACCACCTGATCATGATACTGTACCATCTTGAGAGCAAAAATAGACCACTGACAGATGGCACGGCCATATAACCATAACCATATGAATGGATATTGACATCATAAAGACAATTACAGTGCTTTCACACCATTTTGACTTATCCATAAATGTTGGTGTGTAACAGCCTGAATTTAAAATGGATTAGACTGAGATGTTTTGTCACTGGCCTACACACAATACCCCATCATTTCGAAATTTGAATTTTGTTTCTAGAAATATCTTGAAATGAATAAAACATTTAAGCTGAAATGTCTTGAGTCAGTAAGTATTCAACCCCTTTGTTATGGAAAGCCAAAATAAGTTTAGGAGTAGAAATGTGCTTAACAAATTGCATAATACGTTGCATGGACTCATTCTGTGTTCAATAATAGTGGTTAACATGATTTTTGAGTAACTACCCCATCTCTGTACCCCTCACATCTGTAAGGTCCCTCAATCGAGTAGTGAATTTTAAGCACAGATTCAACCACAAAGACCAGCATGGTGAAGTTATTCAGTAGGCTTTGGATGGTGTATCAATACACCCAGTCAATACAAAGATACAGGCGTCCTTCCTAACTCAGTTGCCAGAGAGGAAGGAAACCGCTCAGGGATTTCACCATGAGGCCAATGGTGATTTTAAAACAGTTACATGGTTTAACTTCTTTCGAGATAGGGGGCGCTCTTTTAATTTTTGGATAAAAAACGTTCCCGTTTTAAACAAGATATTTTGTCACGAAAAGATGCTCGACTATGCATGTAATTGACAGCTTTGGAAAGAAAAAACTCTGACGTTTCCAAAACAGCAAAGATATTATCTGTGAGTGCCCCAGAACTAATGCTACAGGCGAAACCAAGATGAAATTTCATACAGGAAATGCCCCAGATTCTGAAGGCGCTGTGTTCCAATGTCTCCTTATATGGCTGTGAATGCGCCAGGAATGAGCCTGCCCTTTCTGTCGTTTCCTCAAGGTGTCTGCAGCATTGTGACGTATTTGTAGGCATATCATTGGAAGATTGACCATAAGAGACTACATTTACCAGGTGTCCGCCCGGTGTCCTGCGTCGAAATTATTGCGAATCTCCAGGTCCATGCGCATTCCATTTCTTCAGAGGAGAAAGTAAACTGCCACGAATGGTGGTGGCTGCATCATGAATTGAATTCAGGCACTATTTCTAAATCTCTTGCAAGGTAATCAGATGGATTCAGCATCTGTAATATATCGGTTAATGGTTAGGTGTGGGCCATATTTGGAACATAATGTGCTCCAAGGTCTCCTGGGTAGGAACAGAACAGTAACAAAACAATCAGTATAGAGACTAGGTTAGCCTTCAGCTGAGAGGATTGAAAATGTGAACTTTCTCCCTTTAACTTTATTTTTCAGCTCTTGACTAAAACTTTTTGAGGTAAAAATGTGTGATTTTACCCTGGAGTTCTGGTGCTGTATACTTACAGAGTGGGCAGGCTTTAGTTCTAGCTCTGCACTAGTACACGTGATTGAACGAACCAACTAATATTCAAGCTCTTATTTTAGGATTGGGGCTAAAAACACACAACACACTTTTTTTCGTACTACCACAATAGTTTAACGAAGGGCCACTAACCAGAGAGTGTTTTTACTGAATGTGGAATGTTGTGCCACTATATGATAATAATAGTAGGAACATTATCAATACTGTTGCCTTTCATCAAATAATTCACAAGCATTATTTACAAGCAAAGCTTAAAAGAGTCACCAGTTACTTGCTGACGAGTTCATGTCTGCATCCCAAACGGCATTTTCGTAACGGTGCCCCGTAGGAATCAAGTGCACCTAATAGGGCACTACTTTAGACCAGGACCGTTGGTTCTCTAGTCGAAAGCAGTGCACTATGTAGGGAATAAGGTGCCATTTGGAAGTACTCGACGAGCAACGTCAGATGACTCAGTGCATCATCATGAGGGATAAAAGAGACATGAGATAATACAACCTTTAAAGGATCCCTTGTCTTAGCTATGCATGATGAGATGACAACAATACTGAATACGGGTTGGTCGTTCTGATGCGTTGGCCAAATGAACAGCATGAGAGTTGTTGAGTCAACGTATTGAATAACATTGAATATATTGAATATATTTCCTGGGGCTGGTCGAGCAGCTAACAGCCGCTGCCTGCAGCACATAAACATCCCTCTAATGTCTCCAGAGGACTTGCTCTGACGTGGAGCAGAGTTTAGGCCTCTTGTACTGTTCGGCCTCATTTACATAACAATGAGCCATTGTGAACATGGGTTTACACCTTTGACAGTTAACACCTTTCGAACAAAGCAACTGTCTTGATAATGCAGAGGTTGTTGATTCTTCTCTTCACAAGTCCTCACTGTCAACCCTAGCTATGGAAACACAGTTTCCCTATTATAACACCATGGTGTATACACCAATAGTGGAACACTGGTGTTACAGTCGAAAAGCAGTTTAAAAGTTTGAATCCTGGACCCTCCTGTAATCTGTATTTCCATCTCTCTCTTCACCCTCATTCAATTCTACTAATATTTAAATTAAATTAAAAAACATCTATATTTTTAAGAATATTGAATGTACAATGTGTGTCCATAGTCATACGATACAAAGCTGTGAGATTTCCCCCTTCTCAACTCGAATGCCTGTGTCACGTTTTTTATAAGGATTGGACCAAGGTGCAGCGTGTTATGCGTACATTCTTATTTATTTAACGAATGAACACTGAACACTGAACAAACTAACAAAATAATAAAACGAACCGTGAAGCTATACGAATAGTGCAGACAGGCAACTAAACATAGAACAAGATCCCACAAACACCAAAAGGGAAATGGCTACCTAAATATGATCCCCAATCAGAGACAACGATAAACAGCTGCCTCTGATTGGGAACAATATCAGGCCACCATAAACATACAAATACCTAGACCTACAAAACCCTAGACATACAAAAACCCTAGACAATGCAAAAACTAGCGTATCCACCCTAGTCACACCCTGACCTAACCAAAATATAAAGAAATCAGAGATATCTCAGGTGACAGCCTGAAAGAAACAAGAGGATATTTCCTGTTATCAATTACATTTCAGTCATTTAACCGATGCTCTTATCCAGAGCGACTTACAGTAGTAGTGTGTTCATACATTTTTATAATGGTGCCCCGTAGGAATCAAACCCACAACCCTGGCATTGCAAATGCCATGCTCTACCAACTGAGCCACACGGAACCACCCCAAATGTGTCTAATGCGTGAGGATAATTGGCACATGAGTGTTGCTGTTTTTGATTGGTCGTAAATCACTCATATCTGACGACTGGCATGCCTGCCTGGGGTGTAGCTGTCGGTGAGTTGGTGAGAGCAAAGGCAACTGATCAATAACAGACCTCAGCCACTTTCTCACTTTCTCACTTTCTCTCTCTCTAACGTGTGTGTTGTTTGAACAGATATACAGTGTAACAGTGTTGCTTCCGTCCCACCTGGGCTCGAACCAGGGACTCTCTTACACTACATGACCAAAAGTATGTGGACATCTGCTCGTCGAACATCATGGGCATTAATATGGAGTTGGTCCCCCCTATGCTGCTATAACAGCCTCCACTCTTCTGGGAAGGCTTTCCACTAGATGTTGGAACATTGCTGCAGGGACTTGCTTCCATTCAGCCATCAGCTGTGCCCTGGACACCATTTGTGAATTGATCGCCCCCCATCTAGCTTCAGAGTTTGTTCTGTTAGGTGACCTAAACTGGGATATGCTTAACACCCCGCCAGTCCTACAATCTAAGCTAGATGCCCTCAATCTCACACAAATCATCAAGGAACCCACCAGGTACAACCCTAACTCTGTAAACAAGGGCACCCTCATAGACGTCATCCTGACCAACTGGCCCTCCAAATACACCTCCGCTGTCTTCAACCAGGATCTCAGCGATCACTGCCTCATTGCCTGTATCCGCTACGGAGCCGCAGTCAAACGACCACCCCTCATCACTGTCAAACGCTCCCTAAAACACTTCTGTGAGCAGGCCTTTCTAATCGACCTGGCCCGGGTATCCTGGAAGGACATTGACCTCATCCCGTCAGTTGAGGATGCCTGGTCATTCTTTAAAAGTAACTTCCTCACCATTTTAGATAAGCATGCTCCGTTCAAAAAATGCAGAACTAAGAACAGATACAGCCCTTGGTTCACCCCAGACCTGACTGCCCTCGACCAGCACAAAAACATCCTGTGGCGGACTGCAATAGCATCGAATAGTCCCCGTGATATGCAACTGTTCAGGGAAGTCCGGAACCAATACACGCAGTCAGTCAGGAAAGCTAAGGCCAGCTTCTTCAGGCAGAAGTTTGCATCCTGTAGCTCCAACTCCAAAAAGTTCTGGGACACTGTGAAGTCCATGGAGAACAAGAGCACCTCCTCCCAGCTGCCCACTGCACTGAGGCTAGGTAACACGGTCACCACTGATAAATCCATGATTATCGAAAACTTCAATAAGCATTTCTCAACGGCTGGCCATGCCTTCCGCCTGGCTACTTCAACCTCGGCCAACAGCTCCGCCCCCCCCGCAGCTCCTCGCCCAAGCCTCTCCAGGTTCTCCTTTACCCAAATCCAGATAGCAGATGTTCTGAAAGAGCTGCAAAACCTGGACCCGTACAAATCAGCTGGGCTTGACAATCTGGACCCTCTATTTCTGAAACTATCTGCCACCATTGTCGCAACCCCTATTACCAGCCTGTTCAACCTCTCTTTCATCTCGTCTGAGATCCCCAAGGATTGGAAAGCTGCCGCAGTCATCCCCCTCTTCAAAGGGGGAGACACCCTGGACCCAAACTGTTACAGACCTATATCCATCCTGCCCTGCCTATCTAAGGTCTTCGAAAGCCAAGTCAACAAACACGTCACTGACCATCTCGAATCCCACCGTACCTTCTCCGCTGTGCAATCTGGTTTCCGAGCCGGTCATGGGTGCACCTCAGCCACACTCAAGGTACTAAACGACATCATAACCGCCATCGATAAAAGACAGTACTGTGCAGCCGTCTTCATCGACCTCGCCAAGGCTTTCGACTCTGTCAATCACCATATTCTTATCGGCAGACTCAGTAGCCTCGGTTTTTCGGATGACTGCCTTGCCTGGTTCACCAATTACTTTGCAGACAGAGTTCAGTGTGTCAAATCGGAGGGCATGCTGTCCGGTCCTCTGGCAGTCTCTATGGGGGTGCCACAGGGTTCAATTCTCGGGCCGAGTCTTTTCTCTGTGTATATCAATGATGTTGCTCTTGCTGCGGGCGATTCCCTGATCCACCTCTACGCAGACGACACCATTCTATATACTTTCGGCCCGTCTTTGGACACTGTGCTATCTAACCTCCAAACAAGCTTCAATGCCATACAACACTCCTTCCGTGGCCTCCAACTGCTCTTAAACGCTAGTAAAACCAAATGCATGCTTTTCAACCGGTCGCTGCCTGCACCTGCATGCCCGACTAGCATCACCACCCTGGATGGTTCCGACCTAGAATATGTGGACGTCTATAAGTACCTAGGTGTCTGGCTAGACTGCAAACTCTCCTTCCAGACTCATATCAAACATCTCCAATCGAAAATCAAATCAAGAGTCGGCTTTCTATTCCGCAACAAAGCCTCCTTCACTCAAGCCGCCAAGCTTACCCTAGTAAAACTGACTATCCTACCGATCCTCGACTTCGGCGATGTCATCTACAAAATGGCTTCCAACACTCTACTCAGCAAACTGGATGCAGTCTATCACAGTGCCATCCGTTTTGTCACTAAAGCACCTTATACTACCCACCACTGCGACTTGTATGCTCTAGTCGGCTGGCCCTCGCTACATATTCGTCGCCAGACCCACTGGCTCCAGGTCATCTACAAGTCTATGCTAGGTAAAGCTCCGCCTTATCTCAGCTCACTGGTCACGATGGCAACACCCATCCGTAGCACGCGCTCCAGCAGGTGTATCTCACTGATCATCCCTAAAGCCAACACCTCATTTGGCCGCCTTTCGTTCCAGTACTCTGCTGCCTGTGACTGGAACGAATTGCAAAAATCGCTGAAGTTGGAGACTTTTATCTCCCTCACCAACTTCAAACATCAGCTATCTGAGCAGCTAACCGATCGCTGCAGCTGTACATAGTCTATTGGTAAATAGCCCACCCTTTTCACCTACCTCATCCCCGTACTGTTTTTATTTATTTACTTTTCTGCTCTTCTGCACACCAATATCTCTACCTGTACATGACCATCTGATCTTTTATCACTCCAGTGTTAATCTGCAAAATTGTAATTATTTGCCTACCTCCTCATGCCTTTTGCACACATTGTATATAGACCCCCCCTTCGTTTTCTACTGTGTTATTGACTTGTTAATTGTTTACTCCATGTGTAACTCTTTGTTGTATGCTCACACTGCTATGCTTTATCTTGGCCAGGTCGCAGTTGCAAATGAGAACTTGTTCTCAACTAGCCTACCTGGTTAAATAAAGGTGAAATAAAAATAAAAAAAAATAAAAAAAAAAAAGCATTAGTGAGGTCGGTTACTAATGTTGTGGGATTAGGCCTGGCTCGCAGTTGGCGTTCCAATTCATCCTGAAGGTGTTCGATGGGGTTGAGGCTAATCAAGTTCTTCCACAACGATCGCGACAAACCATTTCTGTATGGACCTTACTTTGTGCATGAGGGCATTGTCATGCTGGGGCCTTCCCCAAACTGTTGCTACAAAGTTGGAAGCACAGAATCGTCTAGAATGTCATTATATGCTGTAGCGTTAAGATTTCCCTTCACTGGAACTAAGGGGCCTATCCCGAACCATGAAAACAGCCCCAGACCATTATTCCTCCTCCACCAAACTTCACATTTGACACTATGCATTGGGGCAGGTAGCATTCTACTGACATCCGCCAAACCCAGATTAATCCTTTGGACTGCCAGATGGTGAAGCTTGATTCATCACTCCAGAGAACACGTTTCCACAATTTGTCAAATTTATTTCCTTTGTAATGCGTTTGAGCCAATTAGTTGTGTTGTGACAAGGTAAAGGTGGTACACTGAAGATAGCCCTATTTGGTAAAAGGTCAAGTCCATATTATGATAAGAACAGCTCAAATAAGCAAAGAGAAATGACAGTCCATTATTACTTTAAGACATGAAGCTCAGTCAATCCGGACAATTTCAAGAACTTTGAAAGTGCAGTCGCAAAAACCATCAAGTGCTATGATGAACCTGGCTCTCATGAGGACCGCCACAGGAAAAAAAGATTCAGAGTTACCTCTGCTTCAGAGGATACATTCTTTAGAGTTAACTGCACCTCAGATTGCAGCCCAAATAAATGCTTCACAGAGTTCAAGTAACAGACACATCTCAACATGAACTGTTCAGAGGAGACTGCATGATCAGGCCTTCATGGTTGAATTGCTGCAAAGAAACCACTACTAAAGGACACAAATAATAAGAAGAGACTTGGCCAACAAACACGAGCAATGGACATTAGACCATTGCCATTGGAACACATGAGTGATGGTTGCTGATAATGGGCCTCTGATTGCCTATGTAGATATTCCACACAAAAAATCTGCCGTTTTCAGCTACAATAGTCATTTACAACATTAACAATGTCAACACTGTATTTTTGATTAGTTATCTTAATGGACAAAAATGTGCTTTTCTTTCAAAAACAAGGACATTTCTAAGTGACCCCAAACTTTTGAACGGTAGTATATATATGATTATTTATTTTTGGGCCTTTTTTGCATGTTATTTTGGTATTAATATATGTCACACATCAGTTTGCAAACAATATAAAAAAATGAATATCACTGAGTTAATAAAGCCGCATACAAACATGGTCTCTCTTTTTCTTTCTTGAGTCAGGAAGCTCAAATTCAAGACCCTTGGGTGCTGCCATAGAGTTACATTAGAAGTGCCCATCAAAGAAGACTCAAGGTCATTGGCCGCAGATAAAATGACATCAAATCACATTATATCTACTGTACTTTTGATTGGACTGATCATGTCAACATCATACTTTCAAAATCTTAGCTAGCAGTCATCATCATGAATCACATCGACAATCTACTGGCAAATGCTTTTCAATCCTTGTCATATGAAGAGAAATGATGAAGAGAAATTATAGATAAAACATATCGGTGCTCATCGGCCATTGGACATAAACATTACACAAGTTAGAAATCGCAAATTCAACAATGAATGGTTTGGAAGGAATCAGTGGCTTACTGCAAGTGTTGCAAAGCAATCACTAGCATGCTATTCAGTGGAGTGTGTTCCAAGTCTGGGTTTAAGGGTCTCTTTTCCAAGCTTAAAAGGATAAGCATTCAACATTGGCCATGCTGTCAATCCAGCATGACTTCTGCAGAGTTCAAAACAACTGGAAACTCGGAACTGGGAAATCTGACTTCAATGAATACAAGACAACTGGGAACTTGGGAAAAAAGGAGCTCCAACTGTGAAAATACATTTTGAACAGTCATCCAACTTAGAATTCCAAGTCAGGAACTCGGGCCTCTTTCTAGAGCTCCGACCAGAAGATCACTGACGTCATTTTTGACCTTGTTTATTTCTGAACTCCCAGTTGTCTTGAAAGCACCATAAATCCAGAGAATACCAGACTTTAATGACAAAGTTTGCCCGCGAAGGACCGCCGCGCCACCTTCCTGTTCAAGTGAGCACAGCCGAACAAGGTGAGTCCAACAATGTCTTGTATGCTGCGGCATAAATTATGCATAAATGATGCTAAGAAGGGAAGCCATTAGTAGCCCATGTGACTCATCCTAATAATTTGGTCCCTTTACCCCTCATAATTTAGCCTACTGTTCTGACTTTGTGGTGCACATGAAGCCTATAGCCTGTTTTAGAGAAATGTCATCATCGAATATTGTAAGAGCTTTCATTGTCTGCTTATATGCCCCCTTTATCAATGTGCGGGGGCACCGGTTAGTCAAGGTAATTGAGGTGGACTTGGCGCTCTGGTACCGCTTGCCATGCGGTAGCAGAGAGAACAGTCTATGACTAGGGTGAACAGGGAGTACAGGAGGGGACTGAGCACGCACCGCTGAGTGGCCCCTGTGTTGAGGATCAGCTTGGCAGATGTGTTGTTACCTACCCTGACCACCTAGGAGTGGCCTGTCAGGAAGTCCAGGATCCAGTTGCAGAGGGAGGTGTTTAGTCCCAGATTCCTTAGCTTAGTGATGAGCTTTGAGGGCACTATGGTGTTGAACGCTGAGCTGTAGTCAACCTTACTGAAGCACACATTTGTATTACTCTATTGGCCTAGGCTTACTATTTACCCTTGACCCACCGGGCACTTCTGATCCCCATCAACATGGGCACACCCACAATTAACACGCACAGTTTTTCCCACCGATGCTACACATTATTTTGTCCCGCGCCCTCCTGCATACGTCTCACATCTCTGAATCTCCCTCTTACACACTGTTGCAAGATGACCATAAGCTTGGGATCTACACTGAGTAAAAATATGAATGCAAGATGTGAAGTGTTGGTCATGTTTCATGAGCTGAAATATAAGATCCCAGAAATGATCCATACGCACAAAAGCTTATTTCTTTAAAGCATTGAGCAGAAATGTATCTACTTCCCTGTTAGTGAGCATTTCGCCAAGATGATCCACCCACCTGACAACTGTGGCATATCAAGAAGCTGATTAAACAGCATTATCATTACACAGTTAGGGACAATAAAATGCCACTAGAAATGTGAAGTCTTGTCACACAACACAATGCCACAGATGTCTCAAGTTTTAAAGGAGCGTGCAATTGGCATGCAGACTGCAGGAATGTTCACCAGAGCTGTTGCAAGAGAATTGAATGTGCAGCCTCACAATCGCAGACCACATGCATGGCGTCAGGTGAGCGGGCGCTTTGCTGAGTGCCCCATGGTGGCGGTGGGGTTATGGTATGGGCAGGCATAAGCTACAGACAACGAACACAATTGCATTTTATCAATGGCAATTTCAATGCACAGAAATACTGTGATGACATTCTATTATTTTAAGCTACCTGTGACCAACAGATGCATATCTGTATTCCCAGTCATGGGAAATCCATAGATTAGGGCCTAATGAATTTATTTCAATTGACTGATTACCTCATACGAACTTGTAACTCAGTAAAATCTTTCCTGTATAAAACAACTTAGTGGGTTCGGCACAAAAGCTCTCATGGGATAACTGACATATCCTAACAACACTTTGTCAGGTAAAGACTCAAAACTCAAAAGGACAGACGGCGTCCTCTCAGTGTCACCACGCTCGCCAACGGGTCTGCATCGCACCAAATGGCGGGCGTCACAGACACAAGGAATCTTCCATTTCAGTTGTTCCATCTCAACACTTAACACCACGAAAGTAAACACTCCTTTCAAAGGTACCCTGCTCCGGAGAGTGGTCAGAAGAAACCCATAAAATCCTCACTCGTCCACTTCGAGCTACCTTCACCGGTTTAACAGTAGCCAAATTATTTTCTACCCAGCCTGAGACTACATATAGGTCAGCTAAAAGTCAGGGATCCACTTTCATCAAAAATGTCACTCCCACTGGGCCAGAATCATCCTTTGCATGACCATCGGCATGAGGCTCGGACTCGGAGGTCTTCACCACACCTACCACCACAGGTAATTCATCCTCACTCTCGTCAGATTCAATTTCCCAGCCATCAGAGACAGCAGAGTATGGTTTGTACATGGCGCCATTCTTCCTCAACACACATCTTCCTTCTGCACTCGGCTCTCCTCCTTCCTCGCTGTCCATAACCGCGTCTATCCGTTCACCACCATCATGTCACGCCATCATCCACTGTATTGTTTGCAGAACACGCACTGATGGCCTTTCTCCAATACCCAACTTATTTCCCTTAGCCCAATTGACTATTTTTGGCTATCTCTGACCTCTCCATGCTCACCAAATGTGCGTAGTCTCCCCCCAGTCAAGAGTCTCTCTGTGTACACTATTTTATTGTCCTTGTTTTGGTGTCGTCACTTTCTTGTTTGACCATAGATTTCTATAACCAGCTCATCGCCCTCTACTGTCCCGTGTTAATATTGTTTGTTTTTCAAGGGAGTATGCCAGCACACTGGTTTGGTTCACCTAGCTGGTTGGGTTCACCTAGCTGGTTGGGTTCACCTCGCTGGTTGGGTTCACCTAGCTGGTTGGGTTCACCTAGCTGGTTGGGTTCACCTCGCTGGTTGGGTTCACCTAGCTGGTTGGGTTCACCTCGCTGGTTGGGTTCACCTAGCTGGTTGGGTTCACCTCGCTGGTTGGGTTCACCTAGCTGGTTGGGTTCACCTAGCTGGTTGGGTTCACTTAGCTGGTTGGGTTCACCTAGCTGGTTGGGTTCACCTAGCTGGTTGGGTTCACCTCGCTGGTTGGGTTCACCTAGCTGGTTGGGTTCACCTAGCTGGTTGGGTTCACCTAGCTGGTTGGGTTCACTTAGCTGGTTGGGTTCACCTAGCTGGTTGGGTTCACCTAGCTGGTTGGGTTCACCTAGCTGTTTGGGTTCACTTAGCTGGTTGGGTTCACCTAGCTGGTTGGGTTCACCTAGCTGGTTGGGTTCACTTAGCTGGTTGGGTTCACCTAGCTGGTTGGGTTCACCTAGCTGGTTGGGTTCACCTAGCTGAACAGGAGCATGCTGACCTTTAGAAGAGTACATGCACCTGATGATAAACCAACAAATTTGAGGGCAGAAAAATTGTTGGTTGGTGGTTCTAGTGAGCCAAGCAAGGATGGTGAGATGTGAAACCTGAAGACTTGCATTATCTCCCGAGCTAATGCCTGGGCTAACACAGTCTTTTGGCAAGTTGTATAGCCTCAGGTTCCTGTTCGGGCTCCTTAAACAAATAGCACATTTACACCACATCAAAGATTAAAACAGAATAATTCAGAAAACGTTAAATAAATCATTGAATATCCCCAATGAATCCCCCACCCCCCCCTTCCCCCTGAGGCTTAGCCAATTCTTCCCCAGTTGACATGGTCATGCAGCATCCACAACAGACTTGTATTCGGAAATGGGAGATACGGGCAGATAAAGGACAAATGCTGGCGTATCCGCACGATGCAATCGCATCATTAGTCGTGTTGCTATAGCAACGGCAGGCTTTCTAAAAGGTCACGAAGAGATTTCATTTGTCCAAGAGAAGATAAAATAGATATGGGATTCCACAGTCTGCTCCTGGGAGAACAAAGCTTCCACTGGCCTCTCTCTGAAGTCAATATGAGGAAAGTGTGTGTGTGTGTGTGTGTGTGCGTGCGTGCGTGTGCGTGTGTGTGTGCATGTTTGGGGGTGGGTGTGTGTACAGGCATGTGTGTATTCGCATATGCATATTGTGTGTTTGTGTGTGCAGGGAGATTGAGGTAGGGAGTCATTTTAATAGTGAATAACACAACTGATTTCTTATTATCACCACTGAGGGAGAAGGCTTTATTGGAAAACATTGTGATGCCCTAATTTAATCCAATTGCCTCTTTTCTGTGCTTTCCCTGTCAGCTGTGCTTTTAGTTGTTTGCCAGCTGTGCTTTTAGTTGTCTCTCTCTCTCTCTCTCTCTCTGTGTGTGTGTTTGTGTGCACTGTATGTGTGTGTGTCTCTGTGTGTGTGTGTGTGTGTGTGTGTGTGTGTGTGTGTGTGTGTGTGTGTGTGTGTGTGTGTGTGTGTGTGTGTGTGTGTGTGTGGGTGTGTGTGTGTGTGTTCTTCTATCCTAGTGGGGACCTAAAATACCCCAAAGACCCCACAAGGATAGTAAAACAACAAAAATTCTCCCTCAAAGGCCCCATGAGGACAACAGCTATTTTAAGGTTAGGGGTTAGGTTCAGGGTTAAGATTACAATTAGGGTTGGGGTTAGAATTAGGGTTAGGGGTTAGTGGTTAAGTTTAGGTTTAGGAGTTAGGTTTAGGGTTTGGGTTTGGGTTTGGGTTAGGGTTAGGGTTAGGTTTATGGTAATGGTAAGGGTAAGGGTTAGTGTTAGGGTAAATAGAATTTTGAATGGAAATTAATTTTAGGTCCCCACATGGGCAGAGGAACATAACATGTGTGGTGTGTGTGTCTGTGTATGTGTGTGTCAATTATGATCAAACTCAGTCATTAAGGTTCTATGGGTTAGGATTAACATTCAGTCATTAAGGTTTTATGGGTTTGGGTTAGGGTTCAAATTCAGTCATTAAGGTTCTATGGGTTAGGGTTACGGTTACTATTCAGTCAGAAAGGTTTGATGGGTTAGGGTTAGGGTTAACATTCAGTCATTAAGGTTCTATGCATGAGGACTCTTTGTCTCTTGGAGATTTTCCAGATTGTCAACATCAGAAAGGCATCACTCTAAAAGGTGATTTTGAACATGTTCTCTTAGCTTCTTAATTTAGAGAATGACTACATGTTGAATGAATGAATTTGGCATATTTATTGTCAATTATAAAATGCAAAATGGTTGAATTGAATTATGTTGATAAGTGAGTAAATGTTTTTTTTTTTACAATAGTGCAGTAAGCAAATGTTTGATGCATCAGCTATTAACTTAACAGTTTATTTCCTTTGCATACATATTTTAAACGCCTGAGGTTGAATGTAATACCATGGTGTGTGGCTGAGCTGGTAAGAGTCTGGTGCCTGCAAGCAACGTCAGTAATTGGGTCAAGTCCCACAGTGAATACATGTGGCAGGTAGCCTAGCAGTTAAGCGTGTTAGGCCAGTAACCGAAAGGTCGCTGGTTTGAATCCATGAGCAGACTAGGTGAAAAAAATGGTGATCTAAATGCTCTGGAAAAGAGCTTCTGCTAAACGAAGCAAATGTAAATAACAAGCTACACTGTTTAATGGAATGGTGTGTGTAAATAACAAGCTACACTGTTTAATGGAATGGTGTGTGTAAATAACAAGCTACACTGTTTAATGGAATGGTGTGGTGTAAATAACAAGCTACACTGTTTAATGGAATGGTGTGTGTAAATAACAAGCTACACTGTTTAATGGAATGGTGTGTGTAAATAACAAGCTACACTGTTTAATGGAATGGTGTGTGTAAATAACAAGCTACACTGTTTAATGGAATGGTGTGTGTAAATAACAAGCTACACTGTTTAATGGAATGGTGTGTGTAAATAACAAGCTACACTGTTTAATGAATGGTGTGTGTAAATAACAAGCTACACTGTTTAATGGAATGGTGTGTGTAAATAACAAGCTACACTGTTTAATGGAATGGTGTGTGTAAATAACAAGCTACACTGTTTAATGGAATGGTGTGTGTAAATAACAAGCTACAACTGTTTAATGGAATGGTGTGTGTAAATAACAAGCTACACTGTTTAATGGAATGGTGTGTGTAAATAACAAGCTACACTGTTTAATGGAATGGTGTGTGTAAATAACAAGCTACACTGTTTAATGGAATGGTGTGTGTAAATAACAAGCTACACTGTTTAATGGAATGGTGTGTGTAAATAACAAGCTACACTGTTTAATGGAATGGTGTGTGTAAATAACAAGCTACACTGTTTAATGGAATGGTGTGTGTAAATAACAAGCTACACTGTTTAATGGAATGGTGTGTGTAAATAACAAGCTACACTGTTTAATGGAATGGTGTGTGTAAATAACAAGCTACACTGTTTAATGGAATGGTGTGTGTAAATAACAAGCTACACTGTTTAATGGAATGGTGTGTGTAAATAACAAGCTACACTGTTTAATGGAATGGTGTGTGTAAATAACAAGCTACACTGTTTAATGGAATGGTGTGTGTAAATAACAAGCTACACTGTTTAATGGAATGGTGTGTGTAAATAACAAGCTACACTGTTTAATGGAATGGTGTGTGTAAATAACAAGCTACACTGTTTAATGGAATGGTGTGTGTAAATAACAAGCTACACTGTTTAATGGAATGGTGTGTGTAAATAAACAAGCTACACTGTTTAATGGAATGGTGTGTGTAAATAACAAGCTACACTGTTTAATGGAATGGTGTGTGTAAATAACAAGCTACACTGTTTAATGGAATGGTGTGTGTAAATAACAAGCTACACTGTTTAATGGAATGGTGTGTGTAAATAACAAGCTACACTGTTAATGGAATGGTGTGTGTAAATAACAAGCTACACTGTTTAATGGAATGGTGTGTGTAAATAACAAGCTACACTGTTTAATGGAATGGTGTGTGTAAATAACAAGCTACACTGTTTAATGGAATGGTGTGTGTAAATAACAAGCTACACTGTTTAATGGAATGGTGTGTGTAAATAACAAGCTACACTGTTTAATGGAATGGTGTGTGTAAATAACAAGCTACACTGTTTAATGGAATGGTGTGTGTAAATAACAAGCTACACTGTTTAATGGAATGGGTGTGTAAATAACAAGCTACACTGTTTAATGGAATGGTGTGTGTAAATAACAAGCTACACTGTTTAATGGAATGGTGTGTGTAAATAACAAGCTACACTGTTTAATGGAATGGTGTGTGTAAATAACAAGCTACACTGTTTAATGGAATGGTGTGTGTAAATAACAAGCTACACTGTTTAATGGAATGGTGTGTGTAAATAACAAGCTACACTGTTTAATGGAATGGTGTGTGTAAATAACAAGCTACACTGTTTAATGGAATGGTGTGTGTAAATAACAAGCTACACTGTTTAATGGAATGGTGTGTGTAAATAACAAGCTACACTGTTTAATGGAATGGTGTGTGTAAATAACAAGCTACACTGTTTAATGGAATGGTGTGTGTAAATAACAAGCTACACTGTTTAATGGAATGGTGTGTGTAAATAACAAGCTACACTGTTTAATGGAATGGTGTGTGTAAATAACAAGCTACACTGTTTAATGGAATGGTGTGTGTAAATAACAAGCTACACTGTTTAATGGAATGGTGTGTGTAAATAACAAGCTACACTGTTTAATGGAATGGTGTGTGTAAATAACAAGCTACACTGTTTAATGGAATGGTGTGTGTAAATAACAAGCTACACTGTTTAATGGAATGGTGTGTGTAAATAACAAGCTACACTGTTTAATGGAATGGTGTGTGTAAATAACAAGCTACACTGTTTAATGGAATGGTGTGTGTAAATAACAAGCTACACTGTTTAATGGAATGGGTGTGTGTAAATAACAAGCTACACTGTTTAATGGAATGGTGTGTGTAAATAACAAGCTACACTGTTTAATGGAATGGTGTGTGTAAATAACAAGCTACACTGTTTAATGGAATGGTGTGTGTAAATAACAAGCTACACTGTTTAATGGAATGGTGTGTGTAAATAACAAGCTACACTGTTTAATGGAATGGTGTGTGTAAATAACAAGCTACACTGTTTAATGGAATGGTGTGTGTAAATAACAAGCTACACTGTTTAATGGAATGGTGTGTGTAAATAACAAGCTACACTGTTTAATGGAATGGTGTGTGTAAATAACAAGCTACACTGTTTAATGGAATGGTGTGTGTAAATAACAAGCTACACTGTTTAATGGAATGGTGTGTGTAAATAACAAGCTACACTGTTTAATGGAATGGTGTGTGTAAATAACAAGCTACACTGTTTAATGGAATGGTGTGTGTAAATAACAAGCTACACTGTTTAATGGAATGGTGTGTGTAAATAACAAGCTACACTGTTTAATGGAATGGTGTGTGTAAATAACAAGCTACACTGTTTAATGGAATGGTGTGTGTAAATAACAAGCTACACTGTTTAATGGAATGGTGTGTGTAAATAACAAGCTACACTGTTTAATGGAATGGTGTGTGTAAATAACAAGCTACACTGTTTAATGGAATGGTGTGTGTAAATAACAAGCTACACTGTTTAATGGAATGGTGTGTGTAAATAACAAGCTACACTGTTTAATGGAATGGTGTGTGTAAATAACAAGCTACACTGTTTAATGGAATGGTGTGTGTAAATAACAAGCTACACTGTTTAATGGAATGGTGTGTGTAAATAACAAGCTACACTGTTTAATGGAATGGTGTGTGTAAATAACAAGCTACACTGTTTAATGGAATGGTGTGTGTAAATAACAAGCTACACTGTTTAATGGAATGGTGTGTGTAAATAACAAGCTACACTGTTTAATGGAATGGTGTGTGTAAATAACAAGCTACACTGTTTAATGGAATGGTGTGTGTAAATAACAAGCTACACTGTTTAATGGAATGGTGTGTGTAAATAACAAGCTACACTGTTTAATGGAATGGTGTGTGTAAATAACAAGCTACACTGTTTAATGGAATGGTGTGTGTAAATAACAAGCTACACTGTTTAATGGAATGGTGTGTGTAAATAACAAGCTACACTGTTTAATGGAATGGTGTGTGTAAATAACAAGCTACACTGTTTAATGGAATGGTGTGTGTAAATAACAAGCTACACTGTTTAATGGAATGGTGTGTGTAAATAACAAGCTACACTGTTTAATGGAATGGTGTGTGTAAATAACAAGCTACACTGTTTAATGGAATGGTGTGTGTAAATAACAAGCTACACTGTTTAATGGAATGGTGTGTGTAAATAACAAGCTACACTGTTTAATGGAATGGTGTGTGTAAATAACAAGCTACACTGTTTAATGGAATGGTGTGTGTAAATAACAAGCTACACTGTTTAATGGAATGGTGTGTGTAAATAACAAGCTACACTGTTTAATGGAATGGTGTGTGTAAATAACAAGCTACACTGTTTAATGGAATGGTGTGTGTAAATAACAAGCTACACTGTTTAATGGAATGGTGTGTGTAAATAACAAGCTACACTGTTTAATGGAATGGTGTGTGTAAATAACAAGCTACACTGTTTAATGGAATGGTGTGTGTAAATAACAAGCTACACTGTTTAATGGAATGGTGTGTGTAAATAACAAGCTACACTGTTTAATGGAATGGTGTGTGTAAATAACAAGCTACACTGTTTAATGGAATGGTGTGTGTAAATAACAAGCTACACTGTTTAATGGAATGGTGTGTGTAAATAACAAGCTACACTGTTTAATGGAATGGTGTGTGTAAATAACAAGCTACACTGTTTAATGGAATGGTGTGTGTAAATAACAAGCTACACTGTTTAATGGAATGGTGTGTGTAAATAACAAGCTACACTGTTTAATGGAATGGTGTGTGTAAATAACAAGCTACACTGTTTAATGGAATGGTGTGTGTAAATAACAAGCTACACTGTTTAATGGAATGGTGTGTGTAAATAACAAGCTACACTGTTTAATGGAATGGTGTGTGTAAATAACAAGCTACACTGTTTAATGGAATGGTGTGTGTAAATAACAAGCTACACTGTTTAATGGAATGGTGTGTGTAAATAACAAGCTACACTGTTTAATGGAATGGTGTGTGTAAATAACAAGCTACACTGTTTAATGGAATGGTGTGTGTAAATAACAAGCTACACTGTTTAATGGAATGGTGTGTGTAAATAACAAGCTACACTGTTTAATGGAATGGTGTGTGTAAATAACAAGCTACACTGTTTAATGGAATGGTGTGTGTAAATAACAAGCTACACTGTTTAATGGAATGGTGTGTGTAAATAACAAGCTACACTGTTTAATGGAATGGTGTGTGTAAATAATGCTTTTGTGAGTTTGATATTAAAATAGTTTCTAGTAAGTAAATATCTCAGGAATAGTTTAATGAGTTTTCAGAGCGGTGTAATAATTTTTCACATTAAATAAAAGCTACATAAGACTGTAAAAAAATGTCCTCTGTGGTGGATATTAGGATGTTAATAGATGTCCTCTGTAGTGGACATCAGGATGTTAATTAATGTCCTCTGTAGTGGACATCAGGATGTTAATTAATGTCCTCTGTAGTGGATATTAGGATGTTATTAAATGTCCTCTGTAGTGGACATCAGGATGTTAATTAATGTCCTCTGTAGTGGACATCAGGATGTTTATTAATGTCCTCTGTAGTGGACATCAGGATGTTTATTAATGTCCTCTGTAGTGGACATCAGGATGTTATTAAATGTCCTCTGTAGTGGACATCAGGATGTTAATTAATGTCCTCTGTAGTGGACATCAGGATGTTATTAAATGGCCTCTGTAGTGAACATCAGGATGTTAATTAATGTCCTCTGTAGTGGACATCAGGATGTTTATTAATGTCCTCTGTAGTGGACATCAGGATGTTAATTAATGTCCTCTGTAGTGGACATCAGGATGTTAATTAATGTCCTCTGTAGTGGACATCAGGATGTTATTAAATGTCCTCTGTAGTGGACATCAGGATGTTAATTAATGTCCTCTGTAGTGGACATCAGGATGTTAATTAATGTCCTCTGTAGTGGATATTAGGATGTTATTAAATGTCCTCTGTAGTGGACATCAGGATGTTAATTAATGTCCTCTGTAGTGGACATCAGGATGTTTATTAATGTCCTCTGTAGTGGACATCAGGATGTTTATTAATGTCCTCTGTAGTGGACATCAGGATGTTATTAAATGTCCTCTGTAGTGGACATCAGGATGTTAATTAATGTCCTCTGTAGTGGACATCACGATGTTATTAAATGTCCTCTGTAGTGGACATCAGGATGTTAATTAATGTCCTCTGTAGTGGACATCAGGATGTTTATTAATGTCCTCTGTAGTGGACATCAGGATGTTAATTAATGTCCTCTGTAGTGGACATCAGGATGTTAATTAATGTCCTCTGTAGTGGACATCAGGATGTTAATTAATGTCCTCTGTAGTGGACATCAGGATGAGCAATTTTTTTCTCTTTTTAACCTGCTTTACACAGTACTTGTAAATGCTTCCTATTTACTATCAACCGAGTCCTAATGTCCACTACAGTGTATATTCAATATATATAAATACAAAAATGTATACAGTATATAACTAAAAAAACATTATTTGTAGCATGTTTTTTCACACCAAACATTTACTTGATGTGAAAAAGTAATAATTCCACAACTTTTCCCCAATAAATATTTACAATCCATTCAGAAAGTATTCATACCCCTTGACTTATTCCACATTTTGTTGAGTTACATAGCGAATGCAAAATGGATTAAATATAGATTTTCTCACCCATCTACACACAATACCCCATAATGACAAAGTGAAAACATGTATTTAGAAACTTTAGCAAATGTATTGAAAATGAAATACAGACATATCTAATTTATAATATCTATTTACACCGCTGAGTCAATACTTTGTACAATCACCTTTGACAGAGATTACTGCTGTGAGTCTTTCTGGGTAAGTTTATAAGAGCTTTCTACACCTGGATTGTGCAACATTTGCCAATTCTTATTAAACAAATTCTTCAAGCTCTTTCAAATTGGTTGTTGATTATTGCTAGACAACATTTTTCAGGTCTTGCCATAGATTTTCAAGTAGATTTAAGTTAAAACGGTATCTCGGCCACTCAGGAACATTCACTGTCTTCTTTTTATTTTTTTATTATTTTGTCTTCTTGGTAATTAACTCATTGTGTTTTAGGTCATTGTTCTGCTGAAAGGTGAATTCATCTCCCAGTGTTTGATGGAAAGCAAACTGAACCAGGGTTTCCTTTAGGATTTAGCCTGTGCTGAGCTCCTTTCCATTTCATTAATTCAAAAACAATTTCCCCATCCTTAACAATTACAAGAATACACATAACATGATGCAGACACCACTATGGTTAAAAAGATGGAGTGGTACTCAGTGATGTGTTGTGTTGGATTAGCCCCAAACAGAACACGTTGTAATCAGGACAAAACGGGAGTTGCTTTGCCACATTTGTTGCAGTATTACTTTAGTGCCTTGTGGGGTACAGAGATGAAGTAGTCATTTAAAATGATGTTAAAAACACTATTTTTGCTCACAGATTGAGCCCATGTCATTTATTATGGGATTTGTTAAGCACATTTCTACTCCTGAACTTACTTAGGTTTGCCATAACAAAGTGGTTGAATACTTATTGACAAGACATTTCAGCTTTTCATTTTTATTAATTTGTAAAAATCTCGACATTATTGGGTATTATCATGTGTATTATTATGTGTATTATCATGTGTATTATCATGTGTATTATCATGTGTATTATCATGTGTATTATTATGTGTAGGCCAATGACAAAATATCTCAATTTAATCCAATTTGTATTTAGGCTGTAACACAACAACATGTGGATAAAGTCAAGGGGTGTGAATACTTTCTGAAGGCACTGTACACATTTTGTTGACAATAAAAGGCAGCGTAGCTACAAGACAACTTTAATTCAAGTCTTTAGTTATGTATTCACATTGCTGTAATACTTTTGTGTCAAAATGACATTTACAAATAAAAAGTTAATCATGAAAGCCTGCAGCCGTAAGAAAATACCTAAGGTTCTTTGATGATATCGCAAGTATTAAAATATCAACTTCACGTTGGTAAAAGTGCAGTTAAAAAAGAAGAAGTCTGCATTGGAACATGTTTAACAGCGTGTCATTGGTCCTATGGTATCTCGAATAGCGCTCACAAAACAGCATATGAAATCTTGAGCAAGCAAATGTGTGCACACCGACACACACCGACACACACCGACACACACACACACACCGACACACACACACACACACACACACACACACACACACACACACACACACACACACACACACACACACACACACACACACACACACACACACACACACACACACACACACACACACACACACACACACACACACACACACACTTCCCTATCACTTCCACACTTCCCTACCGGGTAGGCCGTCATTGTGCATAAGGATTTGTTCTTAACTGACTTGCCTAGTTAATTGATTCTGGGTAAGCTTGGCGAGGGGGAGAGAGATAGAAACTAAGTGACCTATTCAGATTTAGGAATTGCACACCTTTCTTACGCACTTCTCAGTATTTGGTGTTCAGGTTTACCTTATTTAGTCGCTTATCGCGCTCTGCAGGTGTGGCTACCTTGCACGCATTGAATACATTTCACTCAACTGCTGAAACCCCTCCCACTTGCTGGCCAACAGATGTTGTCGTGGAGTTTCTTTCAATATGGTTTTCAGTACAGTATCTTAAGACATCCCCTATGTTGTACTTTTTTTTGTTAGAATTTTGTCAACAGACTCCAAATGGTATATTTAAAAAATACTCTGATATTTTAGATTTGGGAGAGTATTGATGGATCATTAAAAACTGTTTTGGAGAGCCTTTATGCACAAAAGAAAGAAAACGGTGGTTTGATTCATTCTGAAAATGATTCAACCCTTGGTAATGTTGAAAGATTAGTGTACATAGAATTATAATAGGGAGGATAGTGTACAATAGTAGGCTATACCCGTGTCTATCGCCAGCACTAACCATGGAACTGTGTGATGACACGGCCGAGAAAAGGGGCCATGCGTTGGGTTCAAACTGTTACGGCTTGGTCTGCGCTCCGCTCCATAACTGATTGAATTATCCCACATGTCTTTTATTTATATATGATCCACTGTTACTAATGATCCTCAGCAACAACCACACGGACGTGACATCGTCTACAGAGGAAGCTAATGAAGGTAAACGAAACAATGTAATTACAGGGAATGATAATGTAGGTTATACCAACTGAAAGGAACTACACTGAAGAAAAATATAAATGCAACATGTAATCATTTTACTGAGTTACAGTTCTTATGAGGAAATCAGTCAATTGAAATAAATCCATTAGGCCCTAATCTATGGATTTCACATGACTAGGAATACAGACAGGCATTTGTTGGTCACAGATACCACCTGATTATCGCAGGGGTCTAAGGCACTGCATCTCAGTGCTAGAGGTGTCAATACAGACCCTGGTTCGATTCCAGGCTGTATGACAACCGGCCGTGATTAGGAGTCCTATAGGGCGGCGCACAATCGGCCCAGTGACATCCGGGTTTGGCTGGGGTAGGCCGTCAATGTAAATAAGAATTTGTTTTTTACTGACTTGCTTGGTTAATTAAATAAAGGTACAATAAAATATATCAATACAAAAAAGGTAGGGGCATGGATCAGAAAAACAGTCAGTATCCCTTAGGGGATCAAAGGGATTACTCATTTACCTAGCTCTTATCAATAGCTATGATTAAGTTGCAAATGACATGGAGAATGGTGTTATTTCACATGGAAAAATTAAAGTAGAAGGGAGAGAGATGAACATGGGCCATTTAAGCAATACGGCCTAAGGGGGTGTGATATATGGCCAATATAGCACGGCTAAGGGCTGTTCTTAGGCAGGCGCAACGTGTATGTTTTGTCATACCCATGGTATATGGTCTGATATACCACGGCTGTCAGACAATCAGCATTCAGTGTTCGAACCACCCAGTTTATAATGATTATTGCCTTCTTTCTTCCCTCATGTCTTTTAGATGTTTCTCTTTGTTTGGTCCACATTAATGAAAGGGGTTGTCACAGTGTCTCTTTAAAGGAACGATAGCTAGCTGCTCTTACACGTTGACAAACAGTTAACCAATACAGTCAGCAATAAATGCCGTAATTAAAGAATCTGTTTTCATAGCCTTACACGGATCCTGTCGCTGCTTCCCAATTAGCACTCTATTCCCTATTTAGTGCACTAATAGGGCTCTTGGTCAAAACTAGTGGACTATATAGAGAATAGGGTGCCATTTGGGATGTAGTCCCTGTTTTTTTCCATTAGCTTCCAAACTGAAATGGATTCGATGCCTACTTCCCTCTACCAGCATGTTTGTCTTTTAACATTGGCCATATGGTCTGCGACTATTGTGATTCTGTTATTGCCTGAGTCACAGGCTGAAAGTGAAACATTACTCTTCAAATGAGAAACAATCAAATCATTCACAAGAGTGGAGGCACAACACAACCTCTTTCATGATCGTAGGGGAATTTCTATTTTGATTCCAATTATGAATCAATTCGGTGGGTGATTTCATTTGTCCTATTCCACATACTGTATGTACAAGTAAATTGGAAATGTGTTTTTTTTGTATATACAACTCCCCCTGAGACATTCTCGAAGAGTGGGGTTACAGCCAGGGATCAGCCATTATTGACAGAAACCCTGGTGAAATTAGGGTTAAGTGCCTTGCTCAAGCGCACATCGAAAATATTTTTCACCTAGGGGATTCAAACCAACAAACCTTCGGTTACCGGCCCAACGCACTTAACCACTACGCTACCTACCTATATGAAACAAAGTTCAGAGTAGTGGTAGTGATTTGCTCATTCAACCCGTTGTGAACTCACCCGAGAGGAGGACTATTTGCTCTCTCTGCTGAGGTCGTTGTCATAGAAACAGGAGAAGGCCGGAGATTGGGGTGGAGCACTCATCTAGTACAGTACGGATAGAGGGAGATAAGAAAGCTGATACAACAGTACAAACTGGAGAGCAGCAGGTTGCTATCTGTTTTTTGTTTCTAGTGCTGGTTGCTAGAGCAGACTGTGATGAACAGGGTGTAAAGTAGTGGAGGGGTGTGACGTAGGGTTTCCAGAAGGAGGAGTATTGACAAAGGAAATTAATATTAGAGAAACATTATTACAAAAACAACAGGACCTTCGTCTACCTCATTGGTGTGTGTATGTTTGTAACACCGAATTTAAAAAAAATAATAAATGAACTTAACTTTAAAAAAGTACCATATAATCATAGATTTTGCAAGACATACGACTATTTCTATGTCCGTAACCAAATGATTCCAGTAACACCCATATCTGTGTTTCATTCAGTAGCTCTCAAAACATCTGAATAGTCAGATGGTACCCAGATATATCTGTTTACAACTTCTTTGACACTCTACAGGACCCCAAGGCTATTTAAAGTTATTTACTTGTATAATTCATGTATAAATCATACAATCATAAAGTTAAAATCACTTGTTTTTATCAACCCAGCAAGCTATGACAACGTGTACCTAGCAAGAGACTACAACAGTGACATGTCATTCATGTCAATGTTTAGCCAACAGATATTGAGGAAAATGATGCTATTATGATGAATTATTGGACATTAGACTCAGGACGGTATAAGAAAAATACAGCCGGAGGAAAACAATATTTTCATTTGCCAATAAATAAATAGTGAGAAATTTGTCTAACTTTTCATCACTCTGGCAGAAATTCAAGGTGTTACAATTGCCTCCTGTTATAATTGTCCCCAGTCTACCCAATGTGTAGGGTCTGAGTGCAATCTTCACCACACAGTCATGAACACACAAGTACAAAAGCACACACACTTGTATGCATGCGAACACACACACACACACACACACACACACACACACACACACACACACACACACACACACACACACACACACACACACACACACACACACACACACACACACACACACACACACACACACACACACACACACACTCCCCAGAGAGCTGTATAGAATAACTGAGCAGTGATAACACCTTGGGACAGACAACTGATAGCAGTGATAACACCTTGGGACAGACAACTGATAGCAGTGATAACACCTTGGGACAGACAACCGATAGCAGTGAAAACACCTTGGGACAGATAACCGATAGCAGTGATAACACCGTGGGACAGATAACCGATAGCAGTGATAACACCTTGGGACATACAACCGATAGCAGTGATAACACCTTGGGACAGACAACTGATAGCAGCGATAACACCTTGGGACAGATAACCGACAGCAGTGATAACACCTCGGGACAGATAACCAATAGCAGCGATAACACCTTGGGACAGACAACTGATAGCAGTGATAACACCTTGGGACAGACAACTGATAGCAGTGATAACACCTTGGGACAGACAACCGATAGCAGTGATAACACCTTGGGACAGACAACTGATAGCAGTGATAACACCTTGGGACAGACAACTGATAGCAGTGCTAACACCTTTGGACAGACAACCGATAGCAGTGATAACACCTTGGGACAGACAACTGATAGCAGTGATAACACCTTGGGACAGACAACTGATAGCAGTATTCTTCCCTAAACATCCATATTCAGAACCCCGGCCAGTGCAACCTAGCAACTCTCGGTAAATATATCCTCTGGGTAGTAGAAACCAACGTGTCTCAGCTTCGTCTTCTCCCACCACACTGCTCTGACAGCTCACCCACGTACTGTATGTGAACACCTATCAGAAACTCAATCCATTCGTCTCCTCAGTTGAAGTGCGTGCATGTGTGAATGCGTTTGAGGGGCGGGGGGGGGGGGGGTTCTTCTGAGCCCTCGTGGCATATTTGAACGTGTCCTTTTATTTTAGTGACTTCATCCAAACATGAGTGATTGTCTGGGTGACCTGTTCTTGGTTGGGTTTTTGTTGCTTTGGGGCTTTTCACACTAAACTGAGCCGAGCCAAACCAAGCTGTACTGAGCTGGATTGGTTTGGCACAGTAGCGGTGTGTCAGTAAAACCACTGGGGAAGCCAGAAAAAAAGTGATATTACATCCTATGTGTTGTGATAATTGCGTTGTTTGCTCTATAACCTGCTAGTTCAATCATATGCCTTGATACCGTGATATATAGGCCTAAAGACAATAAGAAGACACAGTGGCAGAATAAATTCAACCACACCTCGGTTTCATCACAAAGCCGGAGAGCAACCTCTGTCCGGGTGAAGTCCACAAAGCATATTGCATGTAACAAACAGTTACATGACCTACGGCATGGTCAAGCAAGTTGATGTTGCCGACATTTTCCGACCACTAAACGACAATTGATTTAGAACGACAGAGAGTTATCGCAAGTCGCAAAGATAACAGAAGCTGCCTCCACTATTCCAGCACCATTTCAACATCTAATCACCTGTGCTTAGTCTAATACAGTGACAACTAAAAGATACCAAAAACAATTTAGTCCAATCAACGTAAACTAAATATGACGTGGCTGTCCATGTTTCTGATGTGTGCGTGTGCGTGCGTGCCCGTGCAAGTAGTAAAAACATGTTGACTCACCCTACTGGTCGAGAAACACCAATGCCATCCTCCTCTCTTTCCTGTTGACAAAACAGTCTATCACTGTCATACAGTACACGCTTACATTTTTTGTTGTCCTAGGCTACATGGCTAAAATGCTTGCTTACTAGCCTAACTTCCATTCATGGGCAACGTTAGCTACTTAGCATTAGCCTTCTACATCTTGCTACATATTGAAATTCCAACCTCTCAGGCCTTTGCACAATGTATGAATTAATGATTGGATCAAAAATGCTGTTATTATCGTTGGCCAGTAAGGAGAATTAAGTAAAACCACAAGTCCAAATTCTTATCTCCATCCATGGATAATTTAGTAAAGGGCCAATTTTAGCTACACAACACAATGAGATGCAACAATTCAAATTGTTTCTGTCAATAACGTATTGCTCTCGATGTGATTTGATAGGAGTGATGTCAAATCCAAACTGGCTTCCCGTGACACTTTTTTTGGTGCGCCAGGACCAATCACAGCCAAGCTCACTCAGTTTAACTCAACGCTGATTGGCTATTATTTTATACCTTTTTTTAATCAAGGGAGGTCAAACACTCGCTGGCTTCCCTTTCATTCGTTGCTACAGGCGACAACAATCTAACACTCTTTTGAACCAGATAGCATCAGATAGATGGCCTACACATACAGAACCATTTAAATGTTTGGGCACATCTACTCATTCAAGGGATTTTCTGTATTTGGACTATTTTCTACACTGTAGAATAATAGTGACAACATGAAAACACATATGGGGTCATGTAGTAACTAAAAAAGTGTCATACTAATCAAAATAGATTTTATATTTGAGATTCTTCAAAGTAGCCACCCTTTGCCTTGATGGTGGCGTTCTCTCAACCAGCTTCATGAGGAATGCTTTTCCAACAGTCTTGAAGGAGTTCTCACATACTCTGAGCACTTGTTGGCTGCTTTTCCTTCACTCTGCAGTCCAACCCATCCCAAACCATCTCAATTGGGTTGAGGTCAAGTGATTGTGGAGGCCAGGTTGTTTCTCTTTGCTTATTTGAGCTGTTCTTGCCATAATATGGACTTGGTCTTTTACCAAATATGGCTGACTTTGGAGGCCTGGCTTCCGTTGGCATCTATGAATACACACCACTGGTTAGGCATTCACCATAGTTGCTGGAACCATGCTGAAAGAGACCATGTAAAAAAACAAGTAAAAATACCTGAGTAAGCACAATGTGGTTTAGGTCAGCTTGTTAGTGGGAACATGTCATCGGAATATGTCTTGTCATTGAAACTGTGCTCCTGGCTAAATGTGAAAAATGGAGTCATCTGTCTGTAGAGGTGGTATTTGCAGGGGGAAGTGAAAATGAAAAATCTCAGGGTGAATATTCTTTTAGCTGAATGCTAGGACATCTGATATCTCAAAGTTATATTTTTTCCCATTTCCACTGTCTGTAGATTTGAATCTCTTGCGATGATTCGAATAAGCTCAAGTCATCACTTGTTTTAGCATCTCAGCTAACTGGCATTCCTCACTATACCCATGTCATGTCCAGTCCAGCGTTCATGAGTGACACTGAGTAATGAATACACTGGCAGCATCAGTACTCACCGTGCTCACCAAAGGGTTGAAGAAGCAAGCCAGCGCCCCCAGTGGCATGGATGTCCCTGACAGGCAGGATGATGCCAGGTTTCACCCCTATCCTCTCTGGGTCATTGAACAGGGACAGGTGGGTCCTGGCCATGCAGATGGGCATGTTGGCCAAGTCCTGGGGGTAAGATGGGCATGTTGGCCAAGTCCTGGGGGAGAGATGGGCCGGTTGGCCAAGTCCTGGGGGAGAGATGGGCCGGTTGGCCAAGTTCTGTGGGAGAGATGGGCCGGTTGGCCAAGTTCTGTGGGAGAGATGGGCCGGTTGGCCAAGTTCTGTGGGAGAGATGGGCATGTTGGCCAAGACCATGTGGTTCATGGTTTCATTGGTGTAAAGTCCAGTGAAGTCAAAACTAGGAATTCACTCACTATTCGTTGTAGACTGTATTCATAAATTATCACATCCCTTTTTGGAGGTCAGGGCATCTTGAAAATACAGTTATTTTCAGAAAGGAATAAAACACAAATGTACTTAAAGGTTGAGATGAAAATAGTGGGTGAAAATAATTCTGGCTTTTTGAAGTACATTTTCAGATGGTTGGATAAAGTGGTTGTCTGGTTTGAGAGACTGAAGGAGTTGTCCCTAACCACAGGTTTATGATCAAATAACTCCACACCAAGGTCCTAACCTTCACCAATGGGACAACTTGAAAAATATCTGACCCTGGACCAGCAGTTAGACTCACCCAACTCTGTTTGCCTGTCTAACACAAAGGTTGTCCTGTTGCATTGCAGTGTACTCCCTTGTTTTGAGAACAGCGTGTTGAGTCATCCGCTCCGTACCATCACTTACTTTAGTGTTGCTCTGGTTTTTGTTTTTGTCGAGGATGGCCATCTAAAGAAATACACATATTTTCTCACAGTGATTGGAGTCAACACATAGTTATAGCATGACGACACCCTGATTATTCCCTTCATACTGATGTCTAGTACGACACTAGCAAGACGCTGACTGTACTTGGGTAACAATAAATATTTACACCTGGAATAAAAAAGAAAGTGACGCATTTACAGTTTTATTTTAGTCAATTCGAAGATGCTCTCGTCAAGAAAGTCATTTGGGGTTAATGCCAATGCTAAGTGATTTTCAACAGGATCATGTTCATCAGGGCATGAAACAGAAAACGTTTTAAAAACATGTTACAACAGAAAACAAGAATTATCATTGGACAAGTTCCTGTTTTAGTCTATTTTCCCCATTTGATGCTTGATGAACATAACCCAAGACAGGGGTGTGTTCATTACGTCTTGCAGTGGAAACATTTTACCGTTTAAGAACCAACCGGAAGCAAAAAAAAGGCGAGGGACCTACCTAAATTTGTCCAATATAAAGTCTAGTTTTCCATTTGGATTAAACGGTTTCTGTTGCAAAAACTAAAAGTTTTGCAATAGAATTGGCATAATTAAATATATTTTTTTTATTTAAAACAGTTATTTTGTGCCTCCCAGGTTGGCGCAGTGGTCTAAGGCACTGCATTGCTGTGCCACCAGAGATTCTGGGTTCGAGCCCAGGCTCTGTCTCAGCCGGCCACAACCAGGAAGCCAATGGGGCGGTGCACAATTGGCACAGAATCCTTGTCTCAACGAGCACTAGTGATTCCTGTGGCGGGCTGGGTGCAGTGCACGCTGACCACAATTTAGCATATTAACACTGGAGTGTTAGATGTGCAAGTAGAAATACTGGTGTGCAAAAGAGCAGAAAAGTAAATAAAAACAATATGGAAATGAGGTAGGTAGATTGGATGGGCTATGTACAGCTGGGCTATGTACAGCTGGGCTATGTACAGATGGGCTATGACAGATGGGCTATGTACAGATGGGCTATGTACAGATGGGCTATGTACAGATGGGCTATGTACAGCTGGGCTATGTACAGCTGGGCTATGTACAGATGGGCTATGTACAGATGGGCTATGTACAGATGGGCTATGTGCAAAAGAGCAGAAAAGTAAATAAAAACAATATGGAAATGAGGTAGGTAGATTGGATGGGCTATGTACAGCTGGGCTATGTACAGCTGGGCTATGTACAGATGGGCTATGACAGATGGGCTATGTACAGATGGGCTATGTACAGATGGGCTATGTACAGATGGGCTATGTACAGCTGGGCTATGTACAGCTGGGCTATGTACAGATGGGCTATGTACAGATGGGCTATGTACAGATGGGCTATGTACAGCTGGGCTATGTACAGCTGGGCTATGACAGATGGGCTATGTACAGATGGGCTATGTACAGATGGGCTATGTACAGATGGGCTATGTACAGCTGGGCTATGTACAGATGGGCTATGTACAGATGGGCTATGTACAGATGGGCTATGTACAGATGGGCAATGTACAGATGGGCTATGTACAGCTGCAGCGATCGGATAGCTGATGTTTAAAGTTAGTGAGGAAAATATAAGTCTCCAGCTTCAGCAATTTTTGCAATTCGTTCCTGTCATCGGCAGCAGAGAACTGTAAGGAAAGGCGGTCAAACGAGGTGTTGGCTTTTGGGATGACCAGTGAGATATACCTGCTGGAGCGCGTGCTACGGGTGGGTGTTGTTATCGTGACCAGTGAGCTATACCTGCTGGAGCGCGTGCAAGGGGTAGGTGTTGTTATCGTGACCAGTGAGATATACCTGCTGGAGCGCGTGCTACGGGTGGGTGTTGTTATCGTGACCAGTGAGATATACCTGCTGGAGCGCGTGCTACGGGTGGGTGTTGTTATCGTGACCAGTGAGATATATCTGCTGGAGCGCGTGCTACGTGTGGGTGTTGTTATCGTGACCAGTGAGATATACCTGCTGGAGCGCGTGCTACGGGTGGGTGTTGTTATCGTGACCAGTGAGATATACCTGCTGGAGCGCGTGCTACCTATGGGTGGGTGTTGTTATCGTGACCAGTGAGATATACCTGCTGGAGCGCGTGCTACGGGTGGGTGTTGTTATCGTGACCAGTGAGATATACCTGCTGGAACGCATGCTACGGGTGGGTGTTGTTATCGTGACCAGTGAGATATACCTGCTGGAGCGCGTGCTACGGGTGGGTGTTGTTATCGTGACCAGTGAGATATACCTCCTGGAGCGCGTGCTACGGGTGGGTGTTGTTATCGTGACCAGTGAGATATACCTGCTGGAGCGCGTGCTACGGGTGGGTGTTGTTATCGTGACCAGTGAGATATACCTGCTGGAGCGCGTGCTACGGGTGGGTGTTGTTATCGTGACCAGTGAGATATACCTGCTGGAGCGCGTGCTACGGGTGGGTGTTGTTATCGTGACCAGTGAGATATACCTGCTGGAGCGCGTGCTACGGGTGGGTGTTGTTATCGTGACCAGTGAGATATACCTGCTGGAGCGCGTGCTACGGGTGGGTGTTGTTATCGTGACCAGTGAGATATACCTGCTGGAGCGCGTGCTACGTGTGGGTGTTGTTATCGTGACCAGTGAGATATACCTGCTGGAGCGCATGCTACGGGTGGGTGTTGTTATCGTGACCAGTGAGATATACCTGCTGGAGCGCGTGCTACGGGTGGGTGTTGTTATCGTGACCGGTGAGATATACCTGCTGGAGCGCGTGCTACGGGTGGGTGTTGGTATCGTGACCAGTGAGATATACCTGCTGGAGCGCATGCTACGGGTGGGTGTTGTTATCGTGACCAGTGAGATATACCTGCTGGAGCGCGTGCTACGGGTGGGTGTTGTTATCGTGACCAGTGAGATATAGCGTGCTACGGGTGGGTGTTGTTATCCTGACCAGTGAGATATACCTGCTGGAGCGCGTGCTACGGGTGGGTGTTGTTATCGTGACCAGTGAGATATACCTGCTGGAGCGCGTGCTACGGGTGGGTGTTGTTATCGTGACCAGTGAGATATACCTGCTGGAGCGCGTGCTACGGGTGGGTGTTGGTATCGTGACCAGTGAGATATACCTGCTGGAGCGCGTGCTACGGGTGGGTGTTGTTATCGTGACCAGTGAGATATACCTGCTGGAGCGCGTGCTACGGGTGGGTGTTGTTATCGTGACCAGTGAGATATAGCGTGCTACGGGTGGGTGTTGTTATCCTGACCAGTGAGATATACCTGCTGGAGCGCGTGCTACGGGTGGGTGTTGTTATCCTGACCAGTGAGATATACCTGCTGGAGCGCGTGCTACGGGTGGGTGTTGTTATCGTGACCAGTGAGATATAGCGTGCTACGGGTGGGTGTTGTTATCCTGACCAGTGAGATATACCTGCTGGAGCGCGTGCTACGGGTGGGTGTTGTTATCGTGACCAGTGAGATATACCTGCTGGAGCGCGTGCTACGGGTGGGTGTTGGTATCGTGACCAGTGAGATATACCTGCTGGAGCGCGTGCTACGGGTGGGTGTTGTTATCGTGACCAGTGAGATATACCTGCTGGAGCGCGTGCTACGGGTGGGTGTTGTTATCGTGACCAGTGAGATATACCTGCTGGAGCGCGTGCTACGGGTGGGTGTTGTTATCGTGACCAGTGAGATATACCTGCTGGAGCGCGTGCTACGGGTGGGTGTTGGTATCGTGACCAGTGAGATATACCTGCTGGAGCGCGTGCTACGGGTGGGTGTTGTTATCGTGACCAGTGAGATATACCTGCTGGAGCGCGTGCTACGGGTGGGTGTTGTTATCGTGACCAGTGAGATATACCTGCTGGAGCGCGTGCTACGGGTGGGTGTTGTTATCGTGACCAGTGAGATATACCTGCTGGAGCGCGTGCTACGGGTGGGTGTTGTTATCCTGACCAGTGAGATATACCTGCTGGAGCGCGTGCTACGGGTGGGTGTTGGTATCGTGACCAGTGAGATATACCTGCTGGAGCGCATGCTACGGGTGGGTGTTGTTATCGTGACCAGTGAGATATACCTGCTGGAGCGCGTGCTACGGGTGGGTGTTGTTATCGTGACCAGTGAGATATACCTGCTGGAGCGCGTGCTACGGGTGGGTGTTGTTATCGTGACCAGTGAGATATACCTGCTGGAGCGCGTGCTACGGGTGGGTGTTGTTATCGTGACCAGTGAGATATACCTGCTGGAGCGCGTGCTACGTGTGGGTGTTGTTATCGTGACCAGTGAGATATACCTGCTGGAGCGCATGCTACGGGTGGGTGTTGTTATCGTGACCAGTGAGATATACCTGCTGGAGCGCGTGCTACGGGTGGGTGTTGTTATCGTGACCAGTGAGATATACCTGCTGGAGCGCGTGCTACGGGTGGGTGTTGTTATCGTGACCAGTGAGATATACCTGCTGGAGCGCGTGCTACCTATGGGTGGGTGTTGTTATCGTGACCAGTGAGATATACCTGCTGGAGCGCATGCTACGGGTGGGTGTTGTTATCGTGACCAGTGAGATATACCTGCTGGAGCGCGTGCTACCTACGGGTGGGTGTTGTTATCGTGACCAGTGAGATATACCTGCTGGAGCGCGTGCTACGGGTGGGTGTTGTTATCGTGACCAGTGAGATATACCTGCTGGAGCGCGTGCTACGGGTGGGTGTTGTTATCGTGACCAGTGAGATATACCTGCTGGAGCGCGTGCTACGGGTGGGTGTTGTTATCGTGACCAGTGAGATATAGCGTGCTACGGGTGGGTGTTGTTATCGTGACCAGTGAGATATACCTGCTGGAGCGCGTGCTACGGGTGGGTGTTGTTATCGTGACCAGTGAGATATACCTGCTGGAGCGCGTGCTACGGGTGGGTGTTGTTATCGTGACCAGTGAGATATACCTGCTGGAGCGCATGCTACGGGTGGGTGTTGTTATCGTGACCAGTGAGATATACCTGCTGGAGCGCGTGCTACGGGTGGGTGTTGTTATCGTGACCAGTGAGATATACCTGCTGGAGCGCGTGCTACGGGTGGGTGTTGTTATCGTGACCAGTGAGATATACCTGCTGGAGCGCGTGCTACGGGTGGGTGTTGCTACGGGTGGGTGTTGTTATCGTGACCAGTGAGATATACCTGCTGGAGCGCGTGCTACGGGTGGGTGTTGGTATCGTGACCAGTGAGATATACGTGTTGTTATCGTGACCAGTGAGATATACGTGTTGTTATCGTGACCAGTGAGATATACCTGCTGGAGCGCGTGCTACGGGTGGGTGTTGGTATCGTGACCAGTGAGCTGAGATAATGTGCTGGTGTGTGGACCTGAACCAAAGCAGAACATGTTTGTTTGTTTTATTAAATATATTTTTGATTATTTAATTGTTTTATGGACAGTGATTGTAGGAATGTAGAGGGGAGACAGATTACAGAGGGAGACAGAGAGGAAAGGCTGAGAGGGGATTTATACTTATGTCATACTCATGGCTAACCACTATGCCAGACTCTGGCACAAGCAGAACGTGTTTGAACTACATTGTCATTTTTCCAACAAATGTACAACACAATAGCAGTTTTGCCACTAGTATCAATGAAGTGCTAAGAGCTAGAGAGTCTCAATTAAATTTCCCTAATATCTCCCATTATAGGAACAGGAGCAATAATTAAACACTTCTAAATGTGGAGTTGATGAAAGGTAGAAGTTTTATCACTTTAGATACTCACATATTGATAAAGATCCCAGTGCTTTCAGTCATGTTTCTGAGAGGATGTGAAGTCCCCCGTCCTAACCTTAACCATTAGTGGGGAAAATACTAAACTGACCCAAGAGCAGCGTCCAGGAAGAAACTTTACCCTACGCCATGGTTGATAGTGAGGGCCTTTTTTTACCTCCAGGTCATACAGGAAGTTAATCTGGTGTGGTGTCTCTCCTGCCCTCTGTCTATTATAGTGACAAGATAGTCGAGTGACTAAGAATGGAAATACGTCTTCAAAAATGAAAGGCAGATGGGAGGAGGTTTGATGATCAGGTTCTAGCCAATGATCAGGTTCTAGCTACTCTATCCAATGAGAGGCATGTTGACGTGTATTGTCATGCATCTTGCCCTGGAGGCAGAACTGAGCAATTTCTGCTAGATAGGCCAGCTGCAAAGACAGAATTGGCTATATCGTAAAAATTCATGAAAACAAACATTTGCTTTTTGGTCTTAATTTAAGGTTAAGGTTAGGCATTAGGGTTAGCAGTTTGGTTACGGTTAGGTTTAAAATGAGATTGTATGACATTGTGGCTGCGACAGCAAGTGACCACTCTGTAGAGCTGCCTCTAGGGTAAGATTCATGACAATAAATGCCAACCTACCAATGAGAGGGCAGATGTGTGAATAACAGACACAACTCCGATGTAAAGTATTTTTTTATGTCGAAATGCCACATCCGTCCACTCAGTGCATTCGTAACAAGCATTATGAAACGTCTATTCGATCAAATAAGCCTTAAGTAACAAATGAGCAATTACATTTATGTTTGACCAAATTCGACACTCGCTGACCTCCATACTAAAATTCCTCACTTCGTGGTCTTATTTCGTGGAATGATTTTGGGCGGAGTAAATTCTCTCTCTTTGCCTCTGCCTGTGACCCAGCGCCACAGCTCCGGCACCCCCTCCAGCCCAGTGTGAGCATGGCACCGCTTTCACGGCCCCCAACAGTTACTGTAAATCTGTACACAGACCAGGTCCAACTCTGCATCAATGTCGGTGCTGTGGTAGACAAAGGAGAAATATACCAATGAGTCGGATGCAAGGTTAAACAGTAAGACATTTTTTAACCTTAGACAGGAGGCAGGAAAGTGTTCTTGGGGTAAATTCCATTTAAATCCCGCTGGGCACCTTTGAACTCTGAATGAACTGAATGGAAAAGGCAATAATCAGATCCCAATAATCTTATCCCACTCTGGGAAATGACCCCAAGGAAATACACTTTTATCTATTGAAAAGGTGTGTAAAGAGTCTCTATTATGCTTGCTTCTACACCTGCATTGCTTGCTGTTTGGGGTTTTAGGCTGGGTTTCTGTACAGCACTTTGAGATATCAGCTGATGTACGAAGGACTATATAAATACGTTTGATTTGATATTATCTTTTATCTACTGAAAAGGTGTGTAAAGAGTCTCTATTATCTTTTATCTATTGAAAAGGTCTGTAAAGAGTCACTAGTATATTTTATCTTTTGGAAAGGTCTGTAAAGAGTCACTAGCTCATGAATAACGTAACGTCCTTGGCCTGAAAACCAGGCCAATACCCTGAGACAGACTGAAGACAGTGGCACACACTGTTTTTTCAAGTTTTGCTATTGAAAAGCTCCTGATTTACAACCAAACAGCAGTCAGGAATATGAACATTGTAGACAATGGCTTACATGAAGGTATTGATGGTAAGGAGCCAAAGGTCTGGGCCTTCTCCACCTGCCTCTTCAGGTGACCTCAGCCATTCTTCAGTAAAGTCAGGTTCTGCAGACAGACACAGCAACTCAAAGTGACACTGAAACAACATCCTGTTTGACTCTGACCTAATATGGACACCGTACAAATAGGTTGAATTGTTTCAACAATGGTTGTTTTAAAATTCTAATTATATCTCCACAGAATGGAGTGCTTATTTGAGTGTGTATACAGTATGTGCATGTGTGTGTATGAGTGCGTGTGTGTGAGTGTGTGTATGTGTGTGTGTTGTGGCAGCTGCAGGTGAGAGGAGGGTTTTGAGCATGGCTGAGAAGCCATGGGGAAATTACCTCCACTGAGTACTACTTCCCCATGACTGAACCCATCGTGACCAATGGAAAAGATTGGGGAGAAAACCAATAGGGAACTTCCGTTTAGTGTGCACAGGCACACCACTGCCAGATGTCTGTCACTCCCTCTTATCCCTTTTTCTCGCCCACTCTTTTGTCTCACTCTCTCCTCACTTTGCTGTATTGGGTTGTTGGGTTAAGAAATGGTCTGGATCTCTCTATCTCTCTCTCTTTCTCACTCTCTTCCTTTCCCCTTCATTCTGACAAACAGAGATTTGCCACCAACAGTCCTCTCTCTCTCTCTCTCTCTCTCTCTCTCATTATATTTTACTGAAATATTATATCTGTTTGGGCTTCTTGCGGTCAATTTGCAGTGCTCAAATTCTTTGTAATTATGTTCTGACTCCCCGACCCTCGGCAAAATGAAAAATCGGCTCGTGGCTGAATATAGTTGGGAACCCTGCACTAGCACTAGGGGGAGTGTTAGTAGTGAGGACCCCTGCACTAAGGGGAGTGGAAAATACCAGTTGGTCAATGGGATAAGGGCTCTATCACAATTGCTTAAAAATGTGTATTTCCCCTTTTCCCTCATCTGCACTAATTGGAAAAGTCTCTCTCTCTCTCGCCCCTCCCTCCCTCCCTCCCTCCCTCCCTCCCTCCCTCCCTCCCTCCCTCCCTCCCTCCCTCCCTCCCTCCCTCCCTCCCTCCCTCCCTCCCTCCCTCCCTCCCTCCCTCCCTCCCTCCCTCACACTCTCCCTCCCTCACACTCTCCCTCACACTCTCCCTCACACTCTCCCTCACACTCTACCTCCATCCCTCCCTCCCTCTCTCCCTCCCTCCCTCCCTCCCTCCCTCCCTCCCTCCCTCCCTCCCTCCCTCCCTCTCTCTCTCTCTCTCTCTCTCTCTCTCTCCCTCACATTCTCTCTCTCACACTCTCTCACTCTCTCTCTCTCTCTCCCCTCTCTCTCCCCCCACTCTCTCTCAAGAAGCAGGCACACAGAAGCAGGACTCAAGAAGTAGGCACACAGAAGCAGGACTCAAGAAGCAGGCACAAAAAACACATTATTCCTCTTTGATTATGAGAATAATCAGTGATTTTATTCATTCAGGGCATTAGCCCTGTGTATTGTACAATTAGCATTTCAAATAACGTTGATTACAACAATTCATGCACTTGTTCTCGTCTTCACCTCCACAGTGTACGCACTCAATGTACCCTGATTAGTGATTATACTCCAGAGAAGAGCGTCTGCTAAATGAATAAATATCACATGTACAAAATAAATGTGTGAGCAGGTGCCTAACAAACATCTGAAGAGTAAGAGAGCTCAGGAAATGTTAGAGTGTGTGTGTGTGTGTGTGTGTGTGTGTGTGTGTGTGTGTGTGTGTGTGTGTGTGTGTGTGTGTGTGTGTGTGTGTGTGTGTGTGTGTGTGTGTGTGTGTGTGTGTGTGCGTGCGTGAGTGCGTGTGTGTGTGTGTTGATGCTAGAGACGTTGACGCCAGCCATTGGTGCACATTTAACACGTTAAAAAATTGGACACCTCTGTGTCGTGGCGCAAAATGGAGATGTGTGATCTGTGAGGCTGTGTGAAGAAGGTATAGACTTGACGATATCATCATATGTATGGTAAAGTCAGCTTCTGACTTTAACAATTTCCTATGGAAAAAGAGCAAACCTAACTTTACCCATATGAGAATGAAAACGTATCTGAGTCCGTACCAGTGGATAGGGGTAACTTCTAGTCTTTAGCTTGGAGGTCGTGCATGATGGTGGATGAGGTCGATCGGTCAGTTAATAACCTAATGAAATCCCCAGAGTTAGAAACTTGAGATTAAAATAGCATCCTTTCAGACAGTGAGAGATGAGAATATGATTGGACTGGAGAGGTAATAAACTGCATCCCAAAATATATAGTTCACTATGTTTTACCAGAGCCCTATTTAGTGCACTAAATACAGAATAGCGTTCCATTTGGGACATTACCATACTGTATTGGGACATTACCATACTGTATTGGTACATTACCATACTGTATTGGTACACTACCATACTGTATTGGTACACTACCATACTGTATTGGTACACTACCATACTGTATTGGTACACTACCATACTGTATTGGGACATTACCATACTGTATTGGTACACTACCATACTGTATTGGTACACTACCATACTGTATTGGTACACTACCATACTGTATTGGTACATTACCATACTGTATTGGTACACTACCATACTGTTTTGGTACATTACCATACTGTATTCCAGAATCCACTTGCTTGATCATCTTAGATTGTCAGAAGAGAGTTACTGAAGGTGGACGGCAGGATAGTTAATGAGAGTGGAAGGAGCCATAGTTAATGAAGGTGGAAGGAGGGATAGTTAATGAAGGTGGAAGGAGGGATAGTTAATGAGAGTGGAAGGAGCCATAGTTAATGAAGGTGGAAGGAGGGATAGTTAATGAAGGTGGAAGGAGGGATAGTTAATGAAGGTGGAAGGAGGGATAGTTAATGAAGGTGGAAGGAGCCATAGTTAATGAAGGTGGAAGGAGGGATAGTTAATGAGAGTGGAAGGAGGAATAGTTCATGAAGGTAGAAGGAGGGATAGTTAATGAAGGTGGAATGAGGGATAGATAATGAAGGTGGAAGGAGAGATAGTTAATGAAGGTGGAATGAGGGATAGGAGCCCTCCTTCCGCCTCGGTGACTGGGGGAAGAGTGTATGCGTATGTGTGTGTGTGTGTGTATGTGATGTTTATTGATGTGTGTGTGAATGTGTGAAAAGCATGGTATTGAGTGTGTGTGCTGATGTGATAAAATTGGTAAGGGGGTGTAGGGGGAAGAGGTGAGACACAAACAACAGAATAATTAGATATTTATAAGCATAAGTAACATTTATAAGCATTCATCCAGTTGGATGTATTGAACATAAACAAAACCCTGGACTAAAATCATTTTTCTTGACTTTCTAACCAGAAACAACAAAGCCATTCCTCTTTCACTCACCGCTCTGGGCACACCAGGTTCAAGGCGATCTGATCAGCCAGGATGGACGAGTTCCCTGGGCTATATCTGAACACGGACAGGTGTGAACAAATAAAGGTGTCCCCTAGAGAGAGAGAGAGAGAGAGAGAGAGAGAGAGAGAGAGAGAGAGAGAGAGAGAGAGAGAGAGAGAGAGAGAGAGAGAGAGAAGAGCTGCATTTCCTATTACACCGTGACAAATACTCAGACCAAAGAGAATATTTCTTTCCCAAAATTATAATTCAATACAGAGAATTTGAAACTATAAAATATATCTATTATTTATTGGGTGAACAGCCAAAATGTGCAGTTTCGGAAGCCAAATATGTGTCCTCCTGCCACAACCTGAGGGACAGCCAGTGAAAAGTGCAATGTAATGTCGATAATATTTCCCATCTTGTTAAGTTTTGTCTTTCATACCATGTAATGTGTCTTCTCAATCATGTTGACACTGGTCTACTACCACTGCTTTAATGTATTGTTGTTCTCATTGATATTGTTGTTGTTGTTAATGGTAATCCCATGTCCACTACTCCTATTATTATTGCTGTTGGTCCCACCATTTAATATATTTTATATATATATATATATAAATATGTATATATAATTTTGTATGTATTGAATTTTTCTATATGTATACTTTGACAATGTAAGTAATAATGAACTTGCCATGTCAATAAAGTCAATTGAATTGAATTGAGAGAGAGAGAGGGGAGAGAGGGAGAGAGAGGGGGAGAGGGAGAGAGACAGAGGAGAGAGAGGGAGTGAGAGAGAGAGGGAGAGATAGAGAGGGCAGAGAGAAAGAGAGAGAGAGGGGAGAGGGGGAGAGAGGGGAGAGAGAGAGGAGAGAGGGAGAGAGAGAGAGCATGGGATAGGGGAGAGAGAGATAGGGGAGAGAGGGAGAGAGAGAAAGGGGAGAGAGGGTGAGAGACAGAGAGAGAGAGGGAGGGGGGAGAGGGGAGAGAGAAAGGGGAGAGAGGGAGAGAGAGAGGGAGGGGGAGGGGGGAGAGAGAGAAAGGGGAGAGAGGGAGCGAGAGAGAGGGGAGATAGGGAGAGTGGAGAGAGAGAGGGAGAGAGAGAGAGAGAGAGATGGAGGGGAGAGAGAGAGACAGAGGAGAGAGAGGGAGAAAGAGAGACAGAGAGAGAGGGGGGGAGGGGAGAGAGAGAAAGGAGAGGGAGGGAGAGGGGGACAACAGGAAGAAACATACAACACTGAACTTGTCGTGAAGCATACAATCAATTCAATTCAAGGGGCTTTATTGGCATGGGAAACATGTGTTAACATTGCCAAAGCAAGTGAGGTAGATAATATACAAAAGTGAAATAAACAATCAAAATTAACAGTAAACATTACACATACAGAACTTTCAAAACAATCAAGACTTTACAAATGTCATATTAGATACAGTGCCTTGCGAAAGTATTCGGCCCCCTTGAACTTTGCGACCTTTTGCCACATTTCAGGCTTCAAACATAAAGATATAAAACTGTATTTTTTTGTGAAGAATCAACAACAAGTGGGACACAATCATGAAGTGGAACGACATTTATTGGATATTTCAAACTTTTTTAACAAATCAAAAACTGAAAAATTGGGCGTGCAAAATTATTCAGCCCCTTTACTTTCAGTGCAGCAAACTCTCTCCAGAAGTTCAGTGAGGTTCTCTGAATGATCCAATGTTGACCTAAATGACTAATGATGATAAATACAATTGATTGAATATGTCCGTAAACATACCAGCCAGCTGGTCTGCGCATGCTCTGAGGACGCGGCTCGGGATGCCGTCTGGGCCGGCAGCCTTGCAAGGGTTAACACGTTTAAATGTTTTACTCACGTTGGCTGCAGTGAAGGAGAGCCCGCAGGTTTTGGTAGTGGGCCGTGTCAGTGGCACTGTATTGTCCTCAAAGCGAGCAAAGAAGTTGTTTAGTTTGTATGGGAGCAAGACATCGTGGTCCACGACGAGGCTGGTTTTCTTTTTGTTGTCCGTGATTGACTGTAGACCCTGCCACATCAGTTTTGTGGGAATGCTGCCATCAATTCACGGTTTCTGGTTGGGGAAGGTTTTCATAGTCGCTGTGAGTACAACATCACCGATGCACTTGCTAAGAAACTCGCTCATCAAATCAGCGTATTCATCAATGTTATTGTCAGACGCTATGCGGAACATATCCCAGTCCACGTGATTGAAGCAATCTTGCATCGTGGAATCTGATTGGTCAGACCAGCGTTGCACGGGCGTTTCCTGTTTTAGTTTTTGTCTATAGCCTGGGAGCAACAAAATTGATCAGATTTTCCGAATGGAGGGCGGGGGAGGGCTTTGTATGCATCGCAGAAGTTAGAGTAACAATGATCCAGGGTTTAACCAGCCCAGGTCGCGCATTTGATATGCTGATAAAATGTAGGGAGTCTTGTTTTCAGATTAGCCTTGCGGTTATGCGGTTTCCAGTTTACATAGAGTACAATGAAGTTCTTTCAGGGCCATCGATGTGTCTGCTTGGTGGGGGTGGGGGGGTGGGGGGGGGGGTAACTCTGATAATGTATCCCGAGTGAGCCATGTTTCCGTGAAACAAAGAACGTTACAATCTCTGAAGTCTCTCTGGAAGGCAACCCTTGCTTGGATTTTATCGACCTTGTTTTCAAGAGACTGGACATTGGCGAGTAGTGGTGTGCGATGTGCCCATCTACGGAGCCTGACCAGAAGACCGCTCCGTCTGCCCCTTCTGCGGTGCCGTTGTTTTGGGTCGCCGGCTGGAATCCGATCAATTGCCCTGGGTGGTGGACCAAACAGAGGATCCGCCTCGGGAAAGTCGCAATATTGGTAAGTTGACGTTGCTCTTATATCCAGTACTTCCTCCCGGCTGTATGTAATAAAACGTCAGATTTCCTGGGGCAACAATGTAAGAAATAATACATTAAAAAAAACAAATACTGCACAGTTTCCTAGGAACGTGAAGCGAGGCGACCATTTCTGTCGGCGCAAGATGTCTTAGCGGTTAGAGTGTTGGGCAGTAAAGGTTGCTGGTTCGAATACACAAGCGGATGAGGTGAAAAATCTGTTCATGTACCCTTGAGCAAGGTACTGAACTCTAAATTGCTCCAGGGGCGCCGTACTGCTATAGCTGACTGTAAAACAACACATTTCACTGCACCTATCTGGTTATTAGGTACATCAGCCGTTCAAGAAAATGTATAGCTCCTACCGATAGTGAGTCAAAGTGGCCATGGCTTACTATATAAAGCAGGCAGACGGGCATCGAGGCATTCAGTTACTGTTCGATTGGGATAACGATTGACCTAAGCGACTTTGAGCATGGTATGATCGTTGGCACCAGGCATGTATTTTCTCCAGTATTTTTGAGACGGCCAGCCTACTGGGCTTTTCACGCATGACATTGTCTAGGGTTTGTCAAGAATGGTGCGACAACAAAAAATTACATCCAGTCAGAGGCAGTCCTGTGGGCAAAAACAGCTCTTTGATGAGAGAGGTTGAAGGAGAATGGCAAGAATCGTGCAAGCAAACAGTGGTGTGCAGAACGGCATCTCGGAACGCACAACTCGTCAATCCTCATAACTGATGGGCTAAACGCAGCAGACGGCCACACTGGGTTCCACTGCTATCAGCTAAAACCAAGATGCGGCTCCAGTGGGCACACCGTCAGCAAAATTGGACAATTGAGGATTGGAAAAACATTGCCTGGTCTGACGAATCCTGGTTCCCGTTGCACCATGCTGATGGCAGAGTCTGGATTTGGCGTAAGCAGCATGAGTCCATGACCACATCCTGCCTCGTGTCAACAGTACAAGCTGGTGGCGGTGGAGTAATGGTGTGGGGGAATGTTTTCCTAACACAGGTTGGGTCCCTTGATACCAATTGAGCAACGTTTCTATGCCTCTAAGAATTCAGGCTGTTCTGGAGGCAAAGGGGGAGGTCCAACCCTGTACTAGATTGGTGTATGTACCTAATAAACTGTCCTCTGAGTGTTTTTGCCTATTACCAAGACATTTTCCTATGTAACAGATACCACCAAGAAATCAAAAAAATTACCTGATCCTCAAGCTTGGAGCAACAACAATATTTATTATTGATGAAGCAATTGATCTCTGGGCGTCACAGCTGAAATACTCTCTCTCTCTCTCTCTCTCTCTCTCTCTCTCTCTCTCTCTCTCTCTCTCTCTCTCTCTCTCTCTCTCTCTCTCTCTCTCTCTCTCTCTCTCTCTCTCTCTCTCTCTCTCTCTCTCTCTCTCTCTCTCTCTCTCTCTCTCTCTCTCTCTCTCTCTCTCTCTCTCTCTCTCTCTCTCTCTCTCTCTCTCTCTCTCTCTCCTCTCTCTCTCTCTCTCTCTCTCTCTCTCTCTCTCCATGTCCTTTGTCTGTGGCCTACTTGTTGTTAAGACAGACAGGGTTTCCTGGTGGGTATATACTGTAGGTCTATGAAAAGATACTCTAGAAACACATTTAATGCTTTGGAGCAGGTGCTAGAGATTAAAACACGTGTCCAGCAAAAATAAAGACCACACACACAACTATTCACAACACCCATCCACAACACCCATCCACCCACACACACACACACACACACACACACACACACACATCTACCCACACACACACACACACCCATCCATCCACCCACCCACACACACCCATCCACCCACACACACACACACACACACCCATCCACCCACACACACACACACACACACCCATCCACAACACCCATCCACAACACCCATCCACAACACCAATCTGCTCCCAACAGGTGTGATTTATTTAGACAACATATACACCCTTAGGTCACACACACTCACACACACCCATCCACAACACCAATCTGCTCCCAACAGGTGTGATTTATTTAGACAACATATACACCCTTAGGTCACACACACACACACACACACACACACACACACACACACACACACACACTAATGAAAACATAAGGGTCTCAAAGCGTTTTTAATAACAGATTAATCTCATAGGTCACGTCTGGGTGTCTGGGTACATTAAATGATTCTCTCACCTCCATGGTCTACATTAGATTGGACTTCATAGCTTTCTCTCATCAACATGGCCAACACTCAACTGATACCTTGTGGTGCGAACACAGTGAGAGTCAACTTCCACCTTGTGGGGGCGAACACAGCGAGACACAACTGATACCTTGTGGGGGAAACACAGCGAGACTCAACTGATACCTTGTGGGGCGAACACAGTGAGAGTCAACTTACACCTTGTGGGGGCGAACACAGCGAGACACAACTGATACCTTGTGGGGCGAACACAGCGTGACTCAACTGATGCCTTGTGGTGCGAACACAGCAAGACTCAACTGATCCCTTGTGGGTGAACACAGTGAGACTCAACTGATGCCTTGTGGTGCGAACACAGCGAGACTCAACTGATACCTTGTGGGGGAACACAGCGTGACTCAACTGATACCTTGTGGGGGGAAACACAGCGTGACTCAACTGATACCTTGTGGTGCGAAAACAGCGTGACTCAACTGATGCCTTGTGGTGCGAACACAGCGAGACTCAACTGATACCTTGTGGGGCGAACACAGCGTGACTCAACTGATGCCTTGTGGGGGCGAACACAGCGAGACTCAACTGATGCCTTGTGGTGCGAAAACAGCGTGACTCAACTGATGCCTTGTGGTGCGAACACAGCGAGTCTCAACTGATACCTTGTGGGGCGAGCACAGCGTGACTCAACTGATACCTTGTGGGGGCAAACACAGCGTGACTCAACTGATACCTTGTGGTGCGAACACAGCGAGACTCAACTGATACCTTGTGGGGCGAACACAGCGAGCCTCAACTGATACCTTGTGGGGCGAATGCAACAAGACTCAACTGATACCTTGTGGGGCGAACACAGCGAGACTCAACTGATACCTTGTGGGGCGAACACAGCGAGCCTCAACTGATACCTTGTGGGGCGAATGCAACAAGACTCAACTGATACCTTGTGGGGCGAACACAGCGAGCCTCAACTGATACCTTGTGGGGCGAATGCAACAAGACTCAACTGATACCTTGTGGGGCGAACACAGCGAGACTCAACTGATACCTTGTGGGGCGACCACAGCGTGACTCAACTGATACCTTGTGGGGGCGAACACAGCGAGACTCAACTGATACCTTGTGGGGCGAACACAGCCGAGACTCACTCTGGTGCAATAACAGCAGCGCTCGCTCTTTTGCACACCGTGAATGTAAATTATACAGAACAAGCATCGTAAGTGGACACATGTTATTTGCTAGATTGCATGACACTTAACGTAATTGGCTAAATGTGCTTTCTCTCTTCGTCTTTCGAACAAACAAGCTTGCACACACACACACACACACACACACACACACACACACACACACTGACCAGTTCATCCTGGCCTGGCAACGCGTCATGTCCTCCAGACTGGTTCTGAAGGTCAACACAGCCATCACCTCACTGGCCACAGACCCACTCAGCTGTTCCTGCTGCTTGGACTGTTAATACATCATCTAACGATACACCTACAGGCTGAGTACCTGCAGAGAGGTTAGGTTACCTCCCATTCCATTTACAGTGCATTCGGGAAAGTATTCAGACCCCTTGACTTTTTCCACATTTTGTTACGTTACAGTCATTTCTTTCTTATCAATCTACACACAATACTCCATAATGATAAAGCAAAAACATTTATACATGCAAAATAAAATAAAAAATAAAATAAATGAAATATCACATTTATACATAAGTATTCAGACCCTTTACTCAGTACTTTGTTGAAGCACCTTTGACAGTGATTACAGCCTCGAGTCTTCTTAGGTATGACAGCTGCAAGCTTGGCACACTTGTATTTGGAGAGTTTCTCCCATTGTTCTCTGCAGATCCTCTCAAGCTCTGTCAGGTTGGATGGGGAGCGTCACTGCACAGCTATTTTCAGGTCTCTTCAGAGTTCGATCGGGTTCAAGTCCGGGCTCTGGCTGAGCCACTCAAGGACATTCAGAGACTTGTGCCGAAGCCACTCCTGCATTGTCTTGGCTGTGTGCTTAGGGTCATTGTCCTGTTGGAAGGTGAATATTCGCCCCCAGTCTGAGGTCCTGAGCGCTCTGGAGTAGGTTTTCATCAAGGATCTCTCTGCACTTTGCTGCATTCGTCTTTGCCTCGATCCTGACTAGTCTCCCAGTCCCTGCTGCTGAAAAACATCCCCACAGCATGATGCTACCTCCACCATGCTTCACCGTGGGGATGGTGTAAGGTTTCCTCCAGACGTGATGCTTGGCATTCAGGCCAAAGAGTTCAATCTTGGTTTCATCAGACAAGAGAATCTTGTTTCTCATTGTCTGAGAGTCCGTTAGGTATCTTTTGGCAAACTCCAAGTGGGCTGTCATGTGCCTTTTACTGAGGAGTGGCTTCTGTCTGACCACACTACCATAAAGGCCTGATTGGGGGAGTGCTGCAGAGATGGTTGTCGTTCTGGAAGGTTCTCCCATCTCCACAGAGGAACTCTGGAGCTCTGTCAGAGTGACCATCGGGTTCTTGGTCACCTCCCTAACCAAGGCCCTTCTCCCCCGATTGCTTAGTTTGGCCGGGCGGCCAGCTCTAGAAAGAGTACCAGAACATGAAAAAATGAAAGGGGTCTGAATACTTTTCGAATGCACTGTACCTCTAGTCAAGCATGACCATTCACAGTTGTTTCAGGGGATATTTAGTGTCTGTGTGATACATTGGTATATTCACTGTGGCACGATTAGGTGACTTTTTTCAATTCATCACATCCTCTAGCCTCGCCTCCTTCTCAAAGCGCATTGGAAGAGAAGATCCAAATCTCCACCCCTTGGACCTCCTCATCCAATGCCTTTAGAGAAGGAAGTGAGGAATTAAGGAAATACAACTGAGGCTCATGTGCCCTTAGGGTCTGTGCCAACCCCAGTGTGGTGGTGGTCTTGCCCTCACCCAGTGTAATGGGTGTAATCCTGCCAAGAGGATGTCAGAGGTCAAGGGCAGTTACAAATTCAATGTAGTGCCATTTGGCATATAATATGTGCCCTTCGATTCACATGCCAGACAGTCCTTTGGGATAGAGGCCAGCACACATTGGCTAGTTCTTCTGTCTGTCAATAAATGGTGTGGTGTAATGGTTGAGTGTCACGTTTTATCAAGGTGGGTGGAATCAGGCGCAGAGAGCAGGTATCAGTGATTCGAACAGTTTATTCTCCGGCGCACAAAAAAACAAGGTCAACCCAACACACAGGGTGAATAATCCAACACAGGATCAAAATAGACCGGAGAATAAAACACAAGTACTACACCAAATGACACGAATACAAAAACAATACCGCACAAAACAAGGGCGGGACAACCTACTACACATAAGGACGTTAATTAAACTAAAATACACACAGGTGAAACTAATAAGACAAAACCAACAGACAAACGAAAAAGGGATCGGTAGCGGCTAGTAGGACGGTGACGACGACCGCCGAGCACCGCCCGAATAGGCAGGAGAGCCAACTTTGGCGGAAGTCGTGACATTGAGCCTGCTGCAATGATTGGATTTAGAACAAGCCACTCTCCCAATGCTCTTGTTTCCCCAGACAGACAGACACGTTTCACTCACTCACAGGCACTCGTCTCAGGGCGCAAGTCTCCCCTTTCCAAACATTGTGTATGAATCAGAATCCATAGCTAGTCATTGTTGTTCAATCTTTTCCTGTCTACTTTGCTGAGGCCATATGGTTGTTTTAGTCTGTTTACTTGGTGTTGTTTAGTAGGCCTATTTTGTCTGTCCGTATAAATATTCCATTGCTGACATCTGTCTTTATGTCGTGATCCATGCCCATGCTTGTTTGCTATAATTATTTATTCTCACACAGACATGATTAATAAAATGACACATATAGATAGTTTATTTTGATTGTATTGTACAAATGTTGGCATAAGTGTGTGTGTTTGTGTGTGTGTGTGCATGTGTCTATGTATATGTGTTTGTGTGTGTAATGACCTTACCACGTGACCACCACGTATTTCCCATCAGGCTGTGCCTTGAGGCGGTCCATAACCTCCAGACAAACTTTGTCTCGGGTCGTCCCATAGGGCTCCACCTCCCCTGAGAAGAGGCCAACCCTGGCCAGATAGCCAATTGTCTTTGGTGTGCAGGAGTGTCTGATCACGGCATCACTGAAAAAGATCACAGTAGCTAGAGCATGTGGTACGCTTCTCTCATAAATGACATTATACTGATGTAGGCCTACAGTGATGCCAATTCTTCCCTGTTCTCTTTACTAATGTGGTTGTATCCTTATGGTGACTACTACTTCCTGGTACGTGTGTTGGGACTTGGTCCTTGGTTACTGTTCAATTCATACTGTGGGAACAATTTAAAGATATAACTACAACGGTTGTATTGACTGACTTAGTAACTGTCTGACTGACTGACTAACTGTCTGATTGTCTGACTGAGTAACTGACTGACTGACTGACTGACTGACTGAGTAACTGGCTGGCTGGCTGACTAACTGGCTGGCTGGCTGACTAACTCGTTGACTGGCTGGCTGACTGATTGACTGGCTAACTAATTGACTGACTGACTGGCTGGCTGACTGGCTATCTGGCTGGCTGACTAACTGACTGACTGGCTGGCTGGCTGACTAACTGACTGACTGACTGGCTGGTTGGCTGATTGGCTGGCTGGCTGACTAACTGTCTGGCTGGCTGGCTGACTGACTGACTGGCTGGCTGGCTAACTGACTGACTGACTGACTGACTGGCTGGCTGGCTGGCTGGCTGACTGATTGACTGGCTGGCTGGCTGACTGACTAACTGACTAACTGACTAACTGACTGACTGACTGGCTGGCTGGCTGGCTGGCTAACTGTTTATCAACGGGGCACCTTTATGAAACCCAAATTAACTTGAGATAAGTGTAAAAGGCACAAGTCTTCTAAAGTGAATGAGTGATATCAAGACTATACCAGAGATATCAAGTCTATCCCAGGGATATCAAGTTTATACCAGAGATATCAAGTCTAATATCAAGTCTATACCAGAGATAGCAAGTCTATACCAGAGATATCAAGACTATACCAGAGATATCAAGACTATACCAGAGATATCAAGACTATACCAGAGATATCAAGACTATACCAGAGATATCAAGACTATACCAGAGATATCAAGTCTAATATCAAGTCTATACCAGAGATATCAAGACTATACCAGAGATATCAAGTCTATACCAGAGATATCAAGTTTATACCAGAGATATCAAGTCTAATATCAAGTCTATACCAGAGATATCAAGACTATACCAGAGATATCAAGACTATACCAGAGATATCAAGACTATACCAGAGATATCAAGACTATACCAGAGATATCAAGTCTATACCAGAGATATCAAGTCTATACCAGAGATATCAAGTTTATACCAGAGATATCAAGTCTAATATCAAGTCTATACCAGAGATATCAAGACTATACCAGAGATATCAAGACTATACCAGAGATATCAAGACTATACCAGAGATATCAAGACTATACCAGAGATATCAAGACTATACCAGAGATATCAAGTCTATACCAGAGATATCAAGTCTAATATCAAGTCTATACCAGAGATATCAAGACTATACCAGAGATATCAAGTCTATACCAGAGATATCAAGACTATACCAGAGATATCAAGACTATACCAGAGATATCAAGTCTATACCAGAGATATCAAGTCTAATATCAAGTCTATACCAGAGATATCAAGACTATACCAGAGATATCAAGTCTATACCAGAGATATCAAGACTATACCAGAGATATCAAGTCTATACCAGAGATATCAAGTCTATACCAGAGATATCAAGACTATACCAGAGATATCAAGTCTATACCTAGGTTGAGGTTCCTGTGGCTTCAGCTTAGCGTCGGAAATGTTCCACTTTCCTGGCTGGTATGTCTTGAGAAACCAACATTGGACATTGTTCTAGAAATGACAAAGAAAGAAAATACAAGATTAAACAGTTATTTAATTTTTTTTCACCCCCAAAAACATGTTCAACAGCTGAAGTGATAATTTAAACATCCTCATTTAAAACTACAAAAAAAAGAATGTAATTCTTTTTTAGAACTGTAAGTGAACATGGACCTTTATGGGGTTTGTGTTTCTGATAGAACCATTACAACTAAATTAGAAAACAAGAAAATGACTTCCTGAGTGAACATTGATCTTTATATAGGTGTGTTTCTGATAGAACCATTACAACTAAATGAGAAAACAAGAAAATTACTTCCTGGCTAAAACGAGACACTCAAAAGCAATTAAAGAGAAAGACAGTGATGTGTCCCAAATGGTACCCAACTCCTTATTTAGTGCACTACCTTTGATCAGGTCCAATAGGGAATAGGGTGCCATTTAAGACGTAGACAGGAAATGCATAACTAGCACCTCCCTTTTAGTCAAAACCCCAAGGCTTAATCTCAGTAAACAATAGTAGATTTACTTCTGTTTGTTGGCTGCATGAAAAAAAGAACAGCCATAGAGGGGTTCACGTCAAGATAATTATGTGACCATAAAATAGACAGTTAAGAATTAGTCCAATCTGTTATCATGTGTGGGTTTTAGTATCATTATCTTAGAGAGGAAAATATGGAAGGTAATTGTCCCCCATGGCTCAAAACGAGTGACTGTGCATTATAATATAAAAGTATGAATTAGGCTGTTTGAGAAGGTTTGAATCCTAAGCAACCTGCATACACATTGTTTCAAATACAATAGACCAACATAGCTACTGTAGTAGGTTAAAGCTGTGTGCTTAAAAACCTTGGTAGAGCATGGGTGGAGTAGCCATGAATTTCCTTTCTTTTTTGGCTTCAGACCAATGCCTTCTTCTCACTTCATTAACCTTCTTGGTAGTCTTAAACAAATCTACTTTGAAACAAAAGTAAACATCTCACACACATGGTTATGGGCTTAAAAAAAGAAGACACCTGTTGAAATGTATTACATTTTGAGTTTGCATCCCAATATGAAACTTTATATACATCACAGAAGACTGAAATATAACATAACCATTTGACAAATAAACACCGGATTTTCAGCTTATTAAAATAAAAAAAATTAGGAATGAATTATTATTTAAAAAATCTTAAATACTATTCCACCCATGAGGCCACTAGAGGGCGATATGGTCATTTGACTTCAGGAAGCATACATATACACAGCATAATTTATTTATTATTTATTTATTTACACTAGAAGGTGATTTTCTGTTAAAGGTGCATTACACAACATTTCTACATGCAAAGCCAAATTTGTTTGGAGTAACCAAGTCTGCCATTGACAGTGCTATTGCAACCTTTAATGTGGAGTGTGATCCTCACCTGTCTAGCTAATGAGCTCTATGCAGCTGTTAGGAGTACTGTACAGTGGATGAAACATTCTCCCAGGTCGCCCGAGAGAGCGTCACCGCATTGATACTGGTCAGCCTGGGAACACACACACACACACACAGACAAATCTATAGCAACACATTTCACATGCAACGGATGCTAGGAATAGGTAGAGAAAGGCACACCTTCAGAGACTGCATAGCAAACATTGTACACGTGTCAAATAAACCCAAACACACACACACACACATATGCTGTTGTACACGGTGAACCCACACATGCGTGTGTGTGTCATTTGATTTGACACACACGCACACGCACACACACAAAACAAATGTAGACTGGGCCAGACACACACACTCCCACAAACTGAGAGCTTCCTGAAATGTTCTAAACTCATAATAGACAGAAGGTGTTTTGGGGACAATGGATTTGATATTGGGGTCTCCTCTGGTTTGAGTGATAGCATCTCCCCAGAGCTGAGGCAGAGTGTATGACTTGCAGAACAAATCACTACTCCCCTAAGCTGTGGACAAAGAATTGGTTTTCCTCATCACTCGCTTTCACAGTCTAAATTGCAGCAGCCCCATTTCCAAGCTCTCCCACAAGCTGAGAAATGATTTGTACAAGTGTGCCTTAACACTATCCTTAAATAGTTACCGATGTCAGCAGATCATGTGAAAGGTCAACAGAGTTCATTATGCTAATAGTTAGCAGGAATTGGAAGTGCAGTATAATTACATGTTTTTGTCTTCGATACAAACTACACTGAGCATACGAAACATTAAGAACACCTTGCTAATAATATTGAGTTGATTGTGAGAGGGTGTGACCATGTACCTTAATATTAGTAGTAGAACTAACAGTACTACTATACTAATGGTACTAAGAATAGTAGTGGTGGTCGGTGTCATTTAAGATGAGGGAGGAGGATTTGTTTTTTAATGAGCATGGCCTTATTTCTATTACAGCATATTAGATGATTATCATTCATATTTTATTTACCCAGCTCAATGTAACATCCATAAGTTTAGGTTACTACATGATACTCAAATGTTTCCTATACCCAACATGAGGTTGCTACAGCCTAGCCTATGAATGAAAGTTTACAATGTATGTGCACAGGTCAAGATAAATGTTTGTCAAGATAAATGATAAAAGATAAATGTTCACATTCATCCACATCCTTCTCTGGGGTCACAGCATTAGTCACCTTCTCTGTGTCCATGGGGTAGATAGAGTCCAGGTGCAGTTCTGTGTCCATGGGGTTGATAGAGTCCAGGTGCAGCTCTGTGTCCATGGGGTAGATAGAGTCCAGGTGCAGTTCTGTGTCCATGGGGTTGATAGAGTCCAGGTGCAGTTCTGTGTCCATGGGGTTGATAGAGTCCAGGTGCAGCTCTGTGTCCATGGGGTAGATAGAGTCCAGGTGCAGTTCTGTGTCCATGGGGTAGATAGAGTCCAGGTGCAGTTCTGTGTCCATGGGGTTGATAGAGTCCAGGTGCAGCTCTGTGTCCATGGGGTAGATAGAGTCCAGGTGCAGTTCTGTGTCCATGGGGTTGATAGAGTCCAGGTGCAGCTCTGTGTCCATGGGGTTGATAGAGTCCAGGTGCATCTCTGTGTCCATGGGGTTGATAGAGTACAGGTGCAGCTCTGTGTCCATGGGGTTGATAGAGTCCAGGTGGAGCTCTGTGTCCATGGGGTTGATAGAGTCCAGGTGCAGCTCTGTGTCCATGGGGTTGATAGAGTCCAGGTGCAGCTCGGTGTCCATGGGGTTGATAGAGTCCAGGGAGGGGCCTCTGGGTTCTCATTGACCTCTACAATGCAGGCTAAGGCAGACCTGTCCATGCCAAGATATTAAAGTGGTGGTCAGGGATTGGTGAGGAATTGCTCGTACACACTAATAACATAGCCCTATTATTACAATGCTGATCAAATCATCTTCACATCTAGGGGTTAAGCACCATATCAAACTTGTTTAAAAACTGTATTTCAAATGCTTTACAAGGCCTATATATTTTTTGCTTAGCTAAAGGATTCAATGGCCTTCTGGGGCAAATGTGGCCAAAGCTGTATCCATATCAATGTTTTTGTTGTTGTTGTTGTTGTTTTTTATTTCTAACTGTGTGTGTGTGTATTTGAATAAACCGAACAAGGAATGAGAGCTTCTCCGTTCTTGTTCGGTCTATTCAAATACACACCACTCTGGCAGTAAGGGCATGAATACATGTAGAACGCCATCAGAACACTGGTTCTAGTAACTGTATTTCTAGGCCAGTTCTACTCACCTCATCCGCTGTGGCAGTCTGGCAGTCAGACATGGTTGGCATTGATTCCAATCTATGGAAATGGTGGCTGTGATTAACATTAGCATGGTATTCTCATTGCAAGTGTAAAGAGAGGAAACCTCCTAGTTTGAAAACTAATCAACGCTTCCAAGCTGCTTAGCCCCACATACTTTGAGTAGGCGGCGTCAAGTAGCCTAGAGTTAGTAGGGAAAAGCAAACAAATTAAACTCACACCTTCTAGCGAGCAAACAATCAACACATTTACCTAAAAGTCATCTGAAGAAGTGTGGGAGAAGAAGAAGAGAAAGACCCTTAAGAATCACAGAAAATGTATTGAAGACACTCTTGGAATAACATGAAGGATACACAAAAGGGCTTTTCACACTACTGACCAGAGCTGAACTCAGCCCAACTGAAACAAGCTGTACTGAGCTGACCCGGCTACGCCTCCAACACAGTTGCTGGAACTGTGCTGGAAAGGACATCATGAAAAGAACATATCCAAGCCTGGAAGATACAGTTTGGGTTAGTCCGAAAAGGGTAAAAGACACACCTGCAACACTACCAGACCTGGCCAGAAGCCAGGGAACTGACCCCTCATCTAGGGGTTCAGGACCCTAGACGAAGGGTGTTGACCCTAGATGGAGGGTGTTGACCCTAGACGAAGGGTGAGGACCCTAGACGGAGGGTGTGGATCCTAGACGGAGGGTGAGGACTCTAGACGGAGGGTGAGGATACTAGATGGAGGGTGTTGACCCTAGACGGAGGGTGTTGACCATAGATGGAGGGTGTGGATCCAGGACCCTAGATGGAGGGTGATGACCCTTGATGGAGGGTGTGGATCCAGGACCCTAGATGGAAGGTGTTGACCCTAGACGGAGGGTGAGGACCCTAAGATAAGGGTGTTGACCCTAGACGGAGGGTGAGGACCCTAGACGGAGGGTGAGGACCCTAGACGGAGGGTGTTGACCCTTGATGGAGGGTGTGGATCCAGGACCCTAGACGGAGGGTGAGGACCGTAGATGGTGGGTGAGGACCCTTGATGAAGGGTGAGGACCCTAGATGGAGGGTGTGGATCCAGGACCCTAGACAGAGGGTGAGGACCGTAGACGGAGGGTGAGGACCGTAGACGGAGGGTGAGGACCGTAGACGGAGGGTGAGGACCCTAGACGGAGGGTGAGGACCCTAGGCGGAGGGCGTGGATGGAAAAGGAAAGCATCGCTGACAACTGAGATCAATTGATAACATCACAAGTGCCATTGTTACCACAGCTACAAATATTGAGCAAGCCATATCACTGCAAACCTAGAAAACATATGAATGAAGATATGAAGAGGGAGAGATGGAGAGATGGGAGATGAAGACATGAAGACATGGAGAGATGGATAATAGGGGATAATACTCCAATGTAGTGGTCCAGGCAACTCCTCCTCCTATTGGTGTGTGTGTGTGTGTGTGTGTGTGTGTGTGTGTGTGTGTGTGTGTGTGTGTGTGTGTGTGTGTGTGTGTGTGTGTGTGTGTGTGTCCTCGCCGCCCAACACACTCTTGGAATAACATGAAGGACACACAAAAGGGCTTTTCACACTACTGACCAGAGCTGAACTCAGCCCAACTGAAACAAGCTGTACTGAGCTGACCCGGCTACGCCTCCAACACAGTTGCTGGAACTGTGCTGGAAAGGACATCATGAAAAGAACATATCCAAGCCTGGAAGATACAGTTTGGGTTAGTGTGAAAAGGGTAAAAGACACACCTGCAACACTACCAGACCTGGCCAGAAGCCAGGGAACTGACCCCTCATCTAGGGGTTCAGGACCCTAGACGAAGGGTGAGGATCCTAGACGGAAGGTGTGGATCCTAGACGGAGGGTGTGGATCCTAGACGGAGGATGAGGATACTAGACGGAGGAAATTGACCCTAGACGGAGGGTGTTGACCCTAGACGGAGGGTGAGGATACTAGACGGAGGGTGAGGATCCTAGACGGAGGGTGTTGACCCTAAACGGAGGGAGAGGCCCCTAGACAGAGGGTGTGGACCCTAGATGGAGGGTGTGGATCCAGGACCCTAGACGAAGGGTGAGGGTCCTAGATGGAGGGTGAGGACCCTTGATGAAGGGTGAGGACCCTAGATGGAGGGTGTGGACCCTAGATGGAGGGTGTGGATCCAGGACCCTAGACGAAGGGTGAGGGTCCTAGATGGAGGGTGAGGACTCTAGACGGAGGGTGAGGATACTAGATGGAGGGTGTTGACCCTAGACGGAGGGTGTTGACCATAGATGGAGGGTGTGGATCCAGGACCCTAGATGGAGGGTGATGACCCTTGATGGAGGGTGTGGATCCAGGACCCTAGATGGAAGGTGTTGACCCTAGACGGAGGGTGAGGACCCTAAGATAAGGGTGTTGACCCTAGACGGAGGGTGAGGACCCTAGACGGAGGGTGAGGACCCTAGACGGAGGGTGTTGACCCTTGATGGAGGGTGTGGATCCAGGACCCTAGACGGAGGGTGAGGACCGTAGATGGTGGGTGAGGACCCTTGATGAAGGGTGAGGACCCTAGATGGAGGGTGTGGATCCAGGACCCTAGACAGAGGGTGAGGACCGTAGACGGAGGGTGAGGACCGTAGACGGAGGGTGAGGACCGTAGACGGAGGGTGAGGACCCTAGACGGAGGGTGAGGACCCTAGGCGGAGGGCGTGGATGGAAAAGGAAAGCATCGCTGACAACTGAGATCAATTGATAACATCACAAGTGCCATTGTTACCACAGCTACAAATATTGAGCAAGCCATATCACTGCAAACCTAGAAAACATATGAATGAAGATATGAAGAGGGAGAGATGGAGAGATGGGAGATGAAGACATGAAGACATGGAGAGATGGATAATAGGGGATAATACTCCAATGTAGTGGTCCAGGCAACTCCTCCTCCTATTGGTGTGTGTGTGTGTGTGTGTGTGTGTGTGTGTGTGTGTGTGTGTGTGTGTGTGTGTGTGTGTGTGTGTGTGTGTGTGTGTGTGTGTGTGTGTCCTCGCCGCCCAACACACTCTTGGAATAACATGAAGGACACACAAAAGGGCTTTTCACACTACTGACCAGAGCTGAACTCAGCCCAACTGAAACAAGCTGTACTGAGCTGACCCGGCTACGCCTCCAACACAGTTGCTGGAACTGTGCTGGAAAGGACATCATGAAAAGAACATATCCAAGCCTGGAAGATACAGTTTGGGTTAGTGTGAAAAGGGTAAAAGACACACCTGCAACACTACCAGACCTGGCCAGAAGCCAGGGAACTGACCCCTCATCTAGGGGTTCAGGACCCTAGACGAAGGGTGAGGATCCTAGACGGAAGGTGTGGATCCTAGACGGAGGGTGTGGATCCTAGACGGAGGATGAGGATACTAGACGGAGGAAATTGACCCTAGACGGAGGGTGTTGACCCTAGACGGAGGGTGAGGATACTAGACGGAGGGTGAGGATCCTAGACGGAGGGTGTTGACCCTAAACGGAGGGAGAGGCCCCTAGACAGAGGGTGTGGACCCTAGATGGAGGGTGTGGATCCAGGACCCTAGACGAAGGGTGAGGGTCCTAGATGGAGGGTGAGGACCCTTGATGAAGGGTGAGGACCCTAGATGGAGGGTGTGGATCCAGGACCCTAGACGCAAGGTGAGGACCCTAGGAGGAGGGTGGGGACCCTAGACGGAGGGTGTGGACCCTAGATGGAGGGTGTGGATCCAGGACCCTAGACGGAGGGTGAGGACCGTAGATGGTGGGTGAGGACCCTTGATGAAGGGTGAGGACCCTAGATGGAGGGTGTGGATCCAGGACCCTAGACAGAGGGTGAGGACCGTAGACGGAGGGTGAGGACCGTAGACGGAGGGTGAGGACCGTAGACGGAGGGTGAGGACCCTAGACGGAGGGTGAGGACCCTAGGCGGAGGGCGTGGATGGAAAAGGAAAGCATCGCTGACAACTGAGATCAATTGATAACATCACAAGTGCCATTGTTACCACAGCTACAAATATTGAGCAAGCCATATCACTGCAAACCTAGAAAACATATGAATGAAGATATGAAGAGGGAGAGATGGAGAGATGGGAGATGAAGACATGAAGACATGGAGAGATGGATAATAGGGGATAATACTCCAATGTAGTGGTCCAGGCAACTCCTCCTCCTATTGGTGTGTGTGTGTGTGTGTGTGTGTGTGTGTGTGTGTGTGTGTGTGTGTGTGTGTGTGTGTGTGTGTGTGTGTGTGTGTGTGTGTGTGTGTGTGTGTGTGTGTGTGTGTGTGTGTGTGTGTGTGTGTGTGTGTGTGTCCTCGCCGCCCAACACACTCTTGGAATAACATGAAGGACACACAAAAGGGCTTTTCACACTACTGACCAGAGCTGAACTCAGCCCAACTGAAACAAGCTGTACTGAGCTGACCCGGCTACGCCTCCAACACAGTTGCTGGAACTGTGCTGGAAAGGACATCATGAAAAGAACATATCCAAGCCTGGAAGATACAGTTTGGGTTAGTGTGAAAAGGGTAAAAGACACACCTGCAACACTACCAGACCTGGCCAGAAGCCAGGGAACTGACCCCTCATCTAGGGGTTCAGGACCCTAGACGAAGGGTGAGGATCCTAGACGGAAGGTGTGGATCCTAGACGGAGGGTGTGGATCCTAGACGGAGGATGAGGATACTAGACGGAGGAAATTGACCCTAGACGGAGGGTGTTGACCCTAGACGGAGGGTGAGGATACTAGACGGAGGGTGAGGATCCTAGACGGAGGGTGTTGACCCTAAACGGAGGGAGAGGCCCCTAGACAGAGGGTGTGGACCCTAGATGGAGGGTGTGGATCCAGGACCCTAGACGAAGGGTGAGGGTCCTAGATGGAGGGTGAGGACCCTTGATGAAGGGTGAGGACCCTAGATGGAGGGTGTGGATCCAGGACCCTAGACGCAAGGTGAGGACCCTAGGAGGAGGGTGGGGACCCTAGACGGAGGGTGTGGACCCTAGATGGAGGGTGTGGATCCAGGACCCTAGACGAAGGGTGAGGGTCCTAGATGGAGGGTGAGGACCCTTGATGAAGGGTGAGGACCCTAGATGGAGGGTGTGGATCCAGGACCCTAGACGCAAGGTGAGGACCCTAGGAGGAGGGTGGGGACCCTAGACGGAGGGTGAGGAACCCTAAACGGAGGGTGAGGACCCTAGACGGAGGGGTGAGGACCCTAGACGGAGGGTGAGGACCCTAGACGGAGGGTGAAGACCCTAGACGGAGGGTGAGGACCCTAGACGGAGGGTGGGGACCCTAGACGGAGGGTGTGGATGGAAAAGGAAAGCATGGCTGACAATTGAGAACAATTGATAACATCAGCTACAAATATAGAGCAAGCCATATCACTGCAAACCTATAAAACATATGAATGAAGATATGAAGAGGGAGAGATGGAAAGATGAAGAGACGGAGAGACGAAGAGATGGACAGATAAAGAAATGAAGACATGGAGAGATGGATAGATGGAGAGATGGATACCCAGATGAATATTTTATTTTAATTTGATCACATTGTGATGTCAAGTTCCATCCCATCTGAACAGGCATTTTTCTGAGTGTTATTTCTACCTCATGGTGTGGAAATATCACAAAAAAACTGGAAATTCACATTTTTAAATGCACTGGCCCTTTAAACAGAAACCCAGAGGTTGTGGAAGTGTCGAGGGCCTTCCCATTACTGGGTCTACTCCCAGCCAATCAGAATCCATTCTGACATGGGAGAGTGTGGAATGTTTTTGGAATCATACCTTGTTTTCCTCCTCCTTTGCTACCAGAAGTGGCTACCTTTTCCTTTCCTAGGAGTAGAAACATGGGTAGCTTTCTCTTCAGGAATGAGCCAAGTCAGTATGCTTGCTTGCACAAACGTTACTGAAAAGCCTGGCCCTCTGCTCTCTCTCTCTCTCTCTCTCTCTCTCTCTCTCTCTCTCTCTCTCTCTCTCTCTCTCTCTCTCTCTCTCTCTCTCTCTCTCTCTCTCTCTCTCTCTCTCTCTCTCTCTCTCTCTCTCTCTCTCTCTCTCTCTCTCTCTCTCTCTCTCTCTCTCTCTCTCTCTCTCTCTCTCTCTATATATGTATATATATATATATATATATATATACATAACTCTTTCTCTGCATGCCAAGGAAAACAACAACCTCCTGTGAGAGCTCAGCTTTGAACAGAGATGAAAGACCTTGGCCATGTTCATTAGGCACCAAACGGGAAATAAACAGACTGGAACAGTGAGGGGCTTCCTTGGCTTATCCAGTTAGAAATGCCAATTTTACTTAACTGTTGAAAAGCATTTTTTTTTTTTATCATTGTGTGTCCTGATGAATACTGTCCTGCTAACTCTATCGCCTTCTGTGCTGAGTGGACTATAGTCACATAAATTGGACTCGGAGTCTGACTCAAATCACAATGTTGGTGACTTGAGACTTGACTTTATACAAAATCAAACTTGACAGTTGACTTGGAATGGTGACTTATTATCTGGCCAGGTTTTGATGTGTTTTGTCACTCATTTTGTGGCACAGAGTCTACATGGATTACTCTCCATGCAACCAGAAACAGTAGCCTCAGCATAGCTCCTGCATGAAAAAAAATGCTAGTAAGACGCCCAATCGGCACTCTGATTGGACCAGCAAAATGTCAATCAACACAGGTCGGGTGAGCTAGCGAACAGATTGCCGATTTCCTATACAGCTATATATATATAAATATATTTTAACCTTTATTTAACCAGGCAAGTCAGTTAAGAACAAATTCTTATTTTCAATGACGGCCTAGGAACAGTGGGTTAACTGCCTGTTCAGGGGCAGAACGACAGATTTGTACCTTGTCAGTTCGAGGTTTTGAACTTGCAACCTTTCGGTTACTAGTCCAATGCAATATGATCGGGTCAGTAGTGGGAAAAGCACCCAATAGTAAAGATACCTTCATAGAAAATGAGAGAGAATAAAGTAGATGTCACGGGTCAAAATTTTGATTGATGACCCTATGTGAACCTATGTGAACTCTATGTGAACCCTATGTAGTGATGACGTGTGCATGTCTTCTGGTCAGGCAAGCCTGGTTAGGTGGGGGCTATGGGGTGAGTAAGGGTCCATTTGACAGGCCGTTAATGATTGATGACCCAAGCCTGATAGGCAAGCCTGGTTAGGTGGGGGCTATGGGGTGAGTAAGGGTCCCTTTGACAGGCCGTTAATGATTGATGACCCAAGCCTGATTTATGACCCTATGTAATGATTTATGACCCTATGTCATGTAGAAGGGTGCATGCCCAGGGGGGTTGGTGGGGTTGAGTAAGTGACCATGTGTCAGGTCAACCTGTTACTGTTTCTCACGGTCTGGGTTGGTTAAGGCCCCTTATAAAGCCGCTGAACAATACCTGTTTAAGAGTGCACAAGATCTTAAGAATAACCATGGAATTTGGGATCGGTACCAAAGCAGTGATGACTGTAACAACTGAAACAGGCCTTCGGGTTGCCCATAGAGCAAGGGCAAAGTATCAACCAGCAATATATGATGCGCCAAAAAAACGTTTTTTAAATGTGTATAGAACCCAAATACCGCCAGCAAATGCTCTGACAGATCAAGTGTTGATGTCTAATGGCCAGCAGTGGGGGTATCGGTTTGATTACCTGGCCTGTAGAGTGACCCTCTATACGGTAGATGAAGGAGAAGAATATACAGACCAGACTGTAGGCTTGGAATATGGTGTTGAAGACTGGTCGGTTTTTCGCAAGGTTGTGTGTCCTGAACTGAGCCTTATCACCAAGGGGTATAGTGTGTTCACGGGCCACGAGACCCGTTGGGAAGGTACCCCGGACTCCTCAGGACAAATATTTCACAGGGTGAAAATACAAAGAAAGAATGGCCGACCGTGCGGCAGCGTGGAGTTCTATATCGGCACCGAGGCAATCCGAAACCACAAACTTAGGGGTGGTGGCCTGACTGGGGATACCCGACTGCGTCTGCTTATTCCTTTTAACAGTTGGGATGTACTGGAATTGAAAATGTTGCAACCGTTGGATGCTCTCTTTGTACAGAGCCAACAGCGTCAGAGCCTTGTTCATTTAAAGAAGTGCATAATATATACGAATCGTAAAGATTACGATGCAAAAGAGCCTCAAGAAGATACAGCGTCAGAAGAAAACTAAGTAAGCGGATGCTTTAACCCCGCCCCCCCAGATACCCAAGGGCCTTGTTCTACAATAAAAAGAAAAAAAGCAGCCAGTTCTTCATTTCAGCATACACCATGGATCTCCAGACCATCTACGAGGAAGCCACTACGTCATGGGGGCCCGACACTAAAGACTCTATGCCACGAAGCCCTACACTCTACGCACCCCTGGCAAGACCCGTGACACCCCCGACATTTACCCAGCCTGAGGATGTGTTTGATGGGGTGGCCAGTACTGTTTTTGTGGATACAATCAAGGCCTCTGTAGCTACACTTTTAAACGTGGTGATTGGCGAATATATACGAGAAAAATGCATCGGCTGTGAGATCAATCATCCCAGCCAGCGTCGTCATCCTTGCCTCTACGACCCTCCTAGATACTACTTTTTCAATCATTTTGAGGAGCTGGTGAAAAGACTGTGGTCCTGCCGTTTTATACCAGCGCTGGTCATCGCCCTGGAGTCTATGGGTATTGCGCCGTCTATCCCTAGAGTTTACGGGGTAACCGAAGCCTTCCTACATGAACTGAAGGAGGCCCTCTTCATCCATGAGAAACTCAAAGAAATCCGACACACCCTGGTGGACGACAACAAATACAGGGAAGCTGTGATGGCTGATGTGATGCTTTTCTGGCTCAATAAATCCCAAGAGACCGAGTGACATTTTGTTTATTTAGAGCTATGGGTAACTATGTGTCTACGATGTTTGAGCGAATAAATACATTTTTTCTTTTGAGAGACCTTACAAATGTTATGCATCAGATTATTGAAAATAAAGTGAACAATGTAAAGTTCTACACAACCCACAATACAGGGGTTATTGTAGAGCGTGTGTTAAAAATGGAGCAAATCATGAAACATGTCCGACATACGGGCGAGAGTTTACAATGGTCACATATGGTATCAAGGCTTGTTGAGGATTCTGAAGAACTAGAAATAACTTTGGCTAAGATTTTACATTATTTGTTTGAACCACCCTTTAATGTGAATGTGTATCATATTTGTTGTTTATATACTTATATATCAGACGTGTGTGTTTTAAAAATTCAGCGAAACAAACCTGTAAATCTAAACAATATATACAGGGTGTTGCATGCTGTGATTGTTGAGAAAACGGGGACTTGTATCTTGCAACAAATCCTGAATTGTCTGTATACGTAATAATTGTTGCATTCTTAAAATAAAAATTCACAAACTGAAATGTTGTCGTTATATGAAAGTGGCTCATTACAGTTATTGTACCTCAGAGAGGCAAGAAGGATGGCTGAGCAGCTGTTGAAAAACATATATTATAATCCCTCTAACCCCGGGTCTTATGGGGGTAAAGAGCGTTTACAGAGAGCTATAGTCGAAGAAACAGGTAGTCTGTTAAGCGATGCTAAAGTGAATGAATGGTTATCAGAGCAAGATGCCTACACTCTACATAAACCTGTAAGAAAACATTTTCCAAGAAATAGAGTTTTTTCTACGCATCCATTATCCCAATTTCAGGCGGATCTATGTGACATGCAGTCCCTTGCCGATAAAAATGATGGAAATCGCTACATGCTAACGGTTATAGATATTTTCTCTAAATTAGCCTATGTAAGGGTGTTAAAAAATAAGAGCGGGGCAGAGGTGACCAGGGCCTTTGAATCGATCTTGAAGGCAGGAGGCGCCCCCAAGAAAGTGCAGACGGATGGCGGAAAATAATTTTTTAATCAAACATTTCAGAAGCTAATGAATAAGTATAATATAGTACATTTTGCTACAGGCTCTGATTTGAAAGCTTCGGTTGTGGAACGCTTTAATAGGACTTTGAAAGAGCGGATGTGGCGCTATTTTACAGCTCACAACACCAACCGATATACAGACATAGTTCAGGATTTAGTAAACGGTTACAACCACAGCTACCATAAGACTATACGTATGAAGCCCTCGGAGGTCTCTTCGGAAAACTCTTTTCAAGTCTTTAAAAATATGTATGGTTTGTTCCCACTTCGCCGTAAGAAAAAAATGACTTTTAAATTCCTAGTGGGTGACTTGGTGCGTATATCAAAGTTGAGGGGTGTTTTCGACAAAAAATACGAACAAGGCTTTAGCTCGGAGTTGTTTACCGTTACCGAATGTCTGCCACGCATTCCGCCGGTCTACAAATTAAAAGATTATGACGGGGATCTTATAGAGGGATCTTTTTATGAGAAGGAATTACAGAAGGTCCAGTTGGGTAAAGACAAAGTCTTTCACGTGGAGGAGATTCTAGATCAGAAGAGAGAAAAGGGTAAAAAATGGTTGCTGGTCCGCTGGAAAAACTGGCCTCAAAAGTTCAACAGTTGGGTATTGGAGCAGGATGTGGTGGAGGCAACGGGGGTTAATTTAAACCCCTAGTCATGATAACTAGCGCATCATTCGCGTGTACACAGTTGGGCATCATGGAACACAGCGGCTTCTACCTGACTCTCCCCAGTAATGCGTCGGCACAGATATATCGTAATAATCAGAGTTCGAAGTATACAACCAATTTTCCAAAGCCTATAGAGTTATCAGAGGCTTGGGAAGTAGGTCTCAGCGAGATTACATACCCCCATAGTTGGTATAATATCAAAGCTAAGGACCGTGATTTTTATTGCAAAAGGTTCTCGGAACCTGCGAAACTTATTAAGCTTAAAAAAGGTTTCTATAGAACCGTCGACAGGATCGTCTCAGAGTTGAATGAACACCTAACCCTGAACAAGATGGAAATATTCCTATTCTACAATCCAATCCATAAAAGGATACAAATCTCAGGGCCTGCTAACGGAGGTATAAAGACCAGCGGTAATTTATCCTACATGTTGGGGATGGGTCCCAATAAATGGACGTATGTGAACGATAAATTATTCCCATTCCCTGCGGATATACATGCAGGCTTTTACAACATATTTGTCTATACCGACATCATAACCTATCAAAGGGTCGGAGACAGCTGTGTGCCCCTCCTGCGAACAGTTCATATAGACGGCAAGGATGGGGACATCGTCACTGTCAATTATGACAAGCCGCACTACGTACATGTCAGCAAGAACTATATTGAAAACATTCTGGTTGAGCTTAAAACGGATCAGAACGAAAACATTGAATTTACTTATGGTAAAACGATTGTAAAACTCCACTTTAGACCCACCAAAACCTCTCTACATATATAATAGCTGTATTATATTTATAAACATAATACAAATAAAAGGGTTATGGAGCACCATCAGCTCGACCCTAACCGTTATGTTTCATACTATGTGGATCAAGTGGGTAATGGACTACCAGGATATCATGGAGCGCCGACAATGTATGGTTCGGGGATAGGAGGTATATTCCGTAACCTCTTCAGGATGGTTTTACCGTTTATGAAGAGAGGCTTCAGCATAGCCAAACCACATTTAAAATCAGCGGCTAAAAATATAGTAAGTGAGGTTGTAGCCAATGCTATGACCCGAAGGGCGTCACCAGAGGTGGAGCATCAAGAAGGCTCGGGGCTTATGATATTGTCTCGAAGGCCAAAAAAGAGACCCCCTGGTTTAAGGCGTAGACCTGCACCTAAAAAGCGGCGGTTAACTGTTAAAAGAACCTCAGTAAGTCAAAGACGGGGTAAAGTGAGGAGGTCTGTACCAAAACAGGCTAAAAGAATACTAGGAAGTATTTTCTAAAAGAATAAGTGACATGGCTCTTTTACATCGAATGTCCTCTGAAGCTATAAAGACAGAACTTGATCTTTTCACGGCACCGTTAACGCAGCATTCAATAGATAGATCCAGTTATGTGGAGATAGCCCCTCTCTCTGCTATTACCGATAACGGGCCTATCGAATTTTTCATACCAGGCCATGGTGACAACTATCTGGACCTCAACAACACCTTGGTGCATTTACGTCTAAAAGTGACCAAAAGAGATGGGTCTAATATTGCAGACGATGCCAAAGTGAGTCTCATTAATTACCCCTTGGCCACCATTTTCTCCCAAGTTGATGTGACTTTGGGTGAACGCCTAATCAGTCAAAGCAGCGCTACATACCCTTATAGAGCCATCATGGAGTGTTTACTAAACTACTCCGAAGACACTCTCAAAACCCAATTTAGCGCCGGGCTGTTTAGCAAGGATACTGCAGGAGCCTCTATGGAATCGACAGACCCTTCCACCGGTGCAAACAAAGGACTAGCGGCACGAGCTCGCTACTGCGCCGAATCTCGAGAGTTTCATTTGCTAGGCCCTATACACTCTGACATTTTCTTTCAAGAACGGTTACTCTTAAATTCGGTTGATTTAAGATTAAAATTAACCAGGGCCAAGGATGATTTTTGCCTGATGTCTCCCCAAGACGGGGATTTTAGTTTGAAAGTGTTGGGGGCAACCCTTTTTATTAAAAAAGTATCTGTATCTCCGGCCGTGCGCCTGGGTCACTCACATGCTTTGATGAAAGGAAATGCCCTTTACCCTCTCCAAAGAATTACCATGAAAACCTTTAGCATACCTGTGGGCAGTAGAATCTGCAGTCAAGAAAACCTATTTCTAGGCCCTTTACCTAGATATGTGGTTATAGGTCTGGTTGATCACGCCTCTAATACGGGCAGTTTAGATAAAAAACCCTTTAATTTTCAGCACTTCAATGCAGAGTATGTAGCGCTCTGTCAGGACGGACGTCAGGTTCCGGCGAAGGCTTTCCAACCACAATTTAATAACAACATATCTGTGCGAGAATTTTACAATCTATTCCTGGCTACAGGGCGACATCTAAAAGATCTCTCTTTACCTATTGACAGAAATGATTTTGCAGAGGGTTACACATTGTATGCTTTCAATTTATCACCTGATGATGACACCTCAGGAAATCTGTCTGTGGTGTCCCAAGGTAACCTCAGGCTGGAAATGCGTTTCCGTACACCTTTAACCTGTACAGTTAGCATGATTGTTTACGCATGCTCTGATTCAATCTTGGAAGTGAATGCCCGAAGACAGGTCTTAGTGGATTATTATTAAGGACCTTTGAACAAAGACATGAATACCCAAGAGTTGGACGGGCTCATGAGCCGCTTGATTGGAAAACAATTTTGTGGAGTGTTGGCTTGTGATGAATTACCTATGGAGATATGGTCTGAGAGGCCTGCAATGTTTATTGTCAATACCCATCCTAAACACATGCCTGGTGAACATTGGCTAGCTATGACATTAGAACAGGAAGGTGGACGAAAAATCTCAACTTTTTTTGATTCCTATGGCTTTCCCCCCGGTTTTTCACATTTCCCTAAATCTATTAAAGATTTTTTGACCCTAAACGGTACAAAGATCTACTACAACATCAAACAAGTGCAAGATAACCTTTCCACTACATGCGGTCACCACTGTGTATTTTACCTGTGCCAAAGAGCCCGGGGAGTTTCTTTTGAAGATGTTATGTCTCTTTATAAGGATGATTTAAGAAGTAATGATAACCTTGTATCTTGTTTTGTTAGAAAATATCAAAAGTGTTCAAATGTGTGTCCTTTAAGAACGCGTAATCAAGGCGTATGCTCACGTCATATGTTTCAAGAATGCCACAAATGTTAACTTGCTTATTTTTCAAATAAAAAATTTATTGAATTTAATCATAGTCATTCAAAAGTCATTTTCAAAAGTCTAACCACGCCGAGAGATCGGGTTTAGGAAAAGGTCCTGAGACGTTCATGGGAGTAAATGAGTTAGCATCATCGCTTTCATATGGGGCCGGTGTCGTTGGGGCATCTTTAGGGGTGCTGTATCTCGTTGAAGGCTTTTGTTTTAAAGCTTGAATCTGTTGACGAAGCTTATGGTTGGGTACACCGGAGAGGGGGATGTTGAGGATTGCCAGGGCCTTAAGAAACTGACGCCAGCCGGGAGGCCTTCGGTCATCAGCAACCTTGTGGGCAGCCGTGGTACTTTTAAGCAAGTCCTGCATATGGGACCCCCTAACCACAGAGCCCTGAAGGATAAACTCTCCAGAGTCGTTCCAAGCAGCTATCCCCTTTGAGTCTTTTATCTTGTTCATAATGTATTTAACATTCTTCCTGTTACGTAAAGGCACATGTGTCAGTAGGTCATGCATAACTTTATCTTCAAATGGCATTTGAGCTTCACCCGACATATTATCTCCACTAGGTAAGATCGACGGTACAGGCCTTACAGGGGCATGGCTATCGTTAGGTTCGACATCTGTTAAAGGGTCCGGTAGGGAAAGGGTTAAATGGTTAGTCTCTCTCTCCCCTTGCTTTACCCGAGTCAAATACCTTTGCATTAGGTTTGTGTATTTTTGAATCTTATCATAGGGGTTCAATCCTTTTCGGTTCAAAACATCCTTCATGGCCGTATCCAAATCATTTTCCGCTGTTTGTCTGATATCTTCAGGACCCTGCATTTGTTTTTTAAGTCTATCCAACTCTTGTTGAGGCACCAAGTACATTTTAGTGGCCATCACACCCACGTGTTCAACCACCACGTCTGGCCGCAATAAGGCTGGTGATGAAGGGCACGGCTATACTGAGTAAAGGTAGAAGAAAACCCCCAGACTGTTGTATACTATGTCTTTTCTTTTGAAGACTGGCCCTTTTATTGGCAAAGAGTTTGATCGCTGTCTTTTGTCTCCTTAATTTTTTCAATTGGTTCAGGGTGAGTGGAATGCGTCCTTTGAGAAGATTCAAAGCAATCTCACATAGGGCTAATATGAGATCTGAAGAACAGCGACCCAAGATGGCCTTCCGTTCTTTAGCTGTAGAACCTACTAGCCTTCTCAAGAGGGGGAGGTTTCTTTTTAAACGCAGAGACATAGCGTTTACTTTTTAGGAAGGTATGCAGCAGGCCTCTCCCCCGGAAACAGCCCTGTACGTAGCCTAAGGTGTTCTGGAGTATTTGCTTTTAAATCCACGATTAAATAAGAAAATGGCTCTTTGGTAGCGTCCTCATAGCTCTCCATAAAGTATGATTTCCGTCCAGGGTACATCTGCTGAGCTAGAGTGCTAATTTGCAGTTTGTCTCTAGGATTTTTAAACAATACCATGTAGTTGGCATTCAAGCTAATGGTCCGACTATTTTTACCTTGGTGAAACACATTCTGGACCAAGTAAAGCACGGACAGGTTTCTATGATGAGTATATTGGGTAAAAGCTCGTGCAATTTCAGGGTGTTCGCTACCAGCAAATAGCATATCGTCCAAAACCAGCAGATTATTTACATGTGGGGGGAGAAGTTCATCATCAGACAGAGAATCGGGTATTCCTTCAACAAACTTGATTTTTATTGTCTTCAATAATTCATCATACAGAGGTTGGTAACATGAATAACACCATACAATATTGTCAGGCTTTTGAGATAACACATGTTCAGAATTCTCTAAAATACTTTTTACAAAAAAAGTTTTGCCACTGTTTGAAGGTCCTGCAATTAATGCTGAAAAAGGCAATTGTAGCCGGGGGTCAAAACCCTCGACAGCAGTCATAATATCTTAAGCTTTAAGACACACTGGGGCTTGTAGCATAAGTCAGTAGCCAAAGGGCAATGTGGTACCGTCAGGCAATAGCTGTCTCTTGTCATAGACTACCCTGAATCTTTTAGTGAGTGGTGCGTTTCTTAGATGGAACCCCTTTTTATCCCTCACTATTTTGTTGTAGGAGCTCAAAATCTCCAAGTCACTATTCTTGTCCTTTACGAACCCCTCGACCAAGCGCGTGATTGATTCCAAGTTTACACGCGGTGCATTTTCATAGTTTTGAGTCACGCCTTTGGCTTTCAACACCACGTGATTGGCTTTAGTCCTAAAAGCATAGCTTTTTGGACCACATGAGGACCATTCTGTAATATGGTCACCCTCTTCGAGTTCACTCGTTAAACCCCCAAGATAGTTGCTAAGTGGGGGGGTCCAATCCCCCGGTTTGCTTACATAGACCACAGAGTCTGTGTCGTGGTAAAGAACCCGCCTCTGAAGCTGTTCCATGAGGGTGTACAGTTCAAGGCGGCCATAGGCTGTGGTAAATGCTGCAAGAAACACATTTACATTACCCGGGGGTAGAACCCACTTTTGGTGGCGCCTCCATTGCACCAAGGCAATGTCTTGACTCAAGAAGGAAAAATGTGAAATTTCGTATTGGTCCGAAAAAACAAATTCCAAAAATTCTTCGGGGTCTTTAATGATCGAAGTTGTTAGCATATTGCATCTCTGCGCTAATTTCCCCCAAAGGGAGTTCAAGTACAATTTCGACACATTTCTTTTGGTTTTGTTGACCTCTATTCTGTCAGGGTCAAGAAGTATGCCTTCTCTGTCATGGTAGTCTTGAATGTACTGGTCTTTACTTTCTTGATCTGTGACCGATGCAGGATAGCCTGAAGCCATCTGCTTGCATCTCAAGAAGGTTTTGATGTACTCTTTAAAAAGTGTGTCTGATTTCCTGGAAAAGTTCCACACTTCAAAGATTTTGGCCACACGATACCCCTTCTCTAAAGCCTTAGAGAATTCTACAGTGACCCATACACCGGTCAGGGCTCTTTCTTGATCTGTGTGATCACAGGGGTTTTCCTGGTTGTGGTTTTCACAGCATGTGCGACAAAGGGGAAAGAAAAGTTTTCCTTTAGGACCCTTGTAAGGCAACACAGGTATAAACAGCCCCCTAGGAGGGTAGACAGTCGCTTTGATTAAACCAAAATAATTTTGGGGTTCGTCAAAGTCGCTGTGAATAATTTCAGGATGCCCTATAGGATAGAATGAGGAACTCATTACATGAGGATATAGGGATGTAAAATCTACATAGCCTATTGTCTCGTCGGGTTGAGCTACATAACGCAATGTCAAAGCATTGGTCCGGCCTCCAAACAAGGCCTGTCGCGGTTCCAGGGGCTCTGGAGGGTCATAATGGGTAAGGAAGGCCTTAACACTAGGATCTACCTTTTTGAGGGCTGTCCATTCGTGCTCCCACAAAACCACAACTTTTAACCCGTAAGTAGCCTTTAAAGAATTCAGTTTGTCTTGAAACTCTTGGTACATTTCCCCAAAAGTCTTTTGGGTTAGGACACACAAGGTGTGGGGGACAAAGCATAATTTACAACCGTGGAAGAAACAACCGTTGTACTCATACACTGTCTCAACCCCGTCAATCTGTGTGTATCCATCTACATGGTAAGGCCCAAAAGCCTTCTCCCCCCGATTCAAAGCATGTTGGATAAAAATATCTTTATCCTGGGCCAAGTACTCCAACCATTGAATGGAACCACTAGAGTAGGCCTTGAATTGGCGTCGGTAGTTGTCTGGCGATGGGATAGCTATAGATTCAGGAGTTAGATAGTGTGTACGATAGGTTTTCATGCACGCTGATGCAATAGTTGTACAGCTCCAGGGGTCAATGCCCGCATCTTTGATTACCTCTTCTCTGAATCTGAGGCATCCTTCACGAAGTATAACAACGTCATTGTCACAGTATGATTCCATCTCTTTATGGAAATCAAAAGTGCCATGTCTTACGGTCTCGTACCATGTCATGAATCTCTCACGCTCTTTGGGAGACATTTGATCACACCCGTACATTTCGGGGGCTGGATAAGATCCTATATAATGTAGATTCTCCTCAGATGTGAAGAAATGAGGGAAATAGCCTTTGACAGAGTTTTCAAAACCCAAGGCCTCTGGCATTTGAGCCAATCTCATGGGTAAGAAGCTTAAGCTGTCAATGTATCTCTGTTTGAAGGCGGGGTCAACAAAGCATAATATTTTACTCCCTTGAGCTATGACACTGGGTGCCACGCCTTGCTGTATCAAAGGGTTCAGAAGCAGATAGGAGTCATAGGCCCTAGCATTGTGAGCTATAAACGTGAAGTTTCTGTACTGGGCTTTTCTAAAATGTTTTAGAAAGAGTCGGGCACAATCGGGTCCCTCGGCCGACCATTTTTCACCCTTGAAAGTCATGGTTGACACAAAAATAGGCAAATGAACCCCTGATTGCTGAGTTGTCTCAAAATCATAAAACACATATTTCTCTGTATGTTCATCTTCAGCCAAGGGCTGAATGTAACACTCATGTGTTACTTCTTGAACCGCTTCCGCGTCTCTGCTTTTCAAAGGACCTTTACAGATTGGGCAGTGTATAATTCCACAAACATGAGGTTTAGGGCTATCTATTTTAAGGTTGTAATTGCAATGACATTTTGGACATTTCTTGTTAATGTCACAACTGCTTACAGATTTACATGCCTTGGGATGCCATGTTTCAGTTTTGTGTTTTTCGTAACAGTAGGCCGAACGACATGTGCGGTGACAATCCGCACAGGGGGTCAAGTTTAGCGGCTGCATAGGGCAATGTTTATCCAGACATACTGAACAGTTGTAACGGCACGAGTGCCCCCCCATGCGTGTGTAGCCGGTATGACAGGCTGGACAGACATATGGCGCGCCTAAAAAGGCTGTGATGTTAGTTACGGCATAGTAATGCTCATTTTGCACATAAAAGTACATAGTCTTAGGATGTGGTTCGGGTATATTTTGGAACTTGAGGAGAGCGTCATTAGCCCTACTGTGGTACAAAACCACAATCTTGATGTTCAGAAAGTTTTCAAATTTGACTATGTCTGAGAAAGCCACAGCATCCTGTATACCGAGACCCACCGCAGTTTGTAGCTCTCGAGCTTTATGTAACGCGGCTTGATCAGTACATCCTGGGCTGAGTAAGTGGGCCAAACCTATGGCAAAACATAGCTTATTACCTGGATTGTGAACGTTTATGAGATAGGCCCTTTTATTGCTTATGATTTCGGACTGCATTAAACTCTCGAGCTTTCGTCTCTGACCCCCGCCCCCTTGTGGTTGGCGTACTAATTGTACTACAAGTTCGAGGGTCCTATCTGCTAGCACGTTTAAATTTGACTGAACAAGGCGTTCTAGCAGTTTAACAAATTGTTCAAGCTCTGCTTCACCATTCTGTAAAATAAGCGATACCTTGCTCTGTAGACTGTCTCCACAAATTTCCAACTGTAAGAGATCCCTAGGTTCGCTATAATCTCTAATCCTCGCTAACAGTTCATTCAAAGTGTCCATAAGCATTACGTAAAACACAGCATATTCCCGAATCTGACCCCCCCATGCGAAATTGAAAAACTGGCGAACCTCAATATTGTTGAATTTATTTCGACGCAAAACATGTACACTTCGATCAAGACCTCCCCCCTCCAGATTTGCTAGGCAATTGTCCAACTGTTCAAAAACATCGTATTGGGTTTCAGACTCTTCGGACATTGGTGTTAAAGGCTGATTTATAGGTGTCTGGGGTGCCGAATTAAACCTAGCGCTCTCGTTCTGTACACTGATCTCAAGACCACCCCCCTCCAGATTTGCTAGACATTTGTCCAACTGTTCAAAAACATCATATTGACTTTCAGACTCTTCGGACAATGTTGTTAAAGGCTGTCTTAGAGGTGTCTGTGGGGCCGAATTAAACCTAGGGCTCGCGTTAAGCTGGGTAATTAGAGATATGATGGTTTCGGGAATCTGTGTTAACATGTTTTCCTCGGAAGGCCCTGACTCATTCATACGTGTAATAATGTCTATGAGTTCGGAGGGAATCTGGGATAATAGATTTTCATCTATTGTCATTATGTCAATTACCCCCGAATCATTCATATGGTTAACTATATCTTGGAGCTCTGTAGGGATCCTGGCTAAGAGGGTTTCAATTGTCTCACTTTGGTCTATAGGGGGCGCCATCTGTCTAATTAAGGATGTGTGTGTGTGTGTGTGTTTACATGTGTGTTTTTTAACGGCGGTATTTGCTTGTTTTAGCCCTAATGTTTTTTAACATACGGGGTAGCTCGCTACGCCAGAATGACACATCCTGATTGTATTGATGCTCGAGTAGAATACACATGCGCCTCTGGAGTAGAGCCTTTCGTGATTTTAAACCCAGGGTAAACGCTTTGAAAAAACGTTCTTGGTCTATTTCAGAATCTGCTGTTTCCCCCACAGAATTGGCCGATTCAAGAAGGTTGGCAGCTTCACAGAACATCAAATCGTCTACCTCAGAAATGTCATTTAAATCTTTGACATCATCAGGTTTCGCTGGTGTCTTTGGAGCCTCCTCGGGGATGCTTGTCTGGGCATCCTCCGATGTTTGTGCGTTGTGTTCATAAGCCGGTGAGGAGTCTGAAATAAAAATAATACATACACAAATAGGTTATTAACCCTCAAATATGTTAAAAATGCCAAATACATTTCAGATATAAGCCTATATATTAACAATACATTAATTAAATACCTCGGCTTTTTTGACGAGGGCTGTTCTGAAGAAGCTCTGAAACCAGGGGCTGATGTCTTTGTTCAACCTGTATTACAGCATCTGCAGGTTCGGTAGATGGTGAGCCTGAAAAAAAAAAAAAAAAAAAAAAAAACAGCATTAGGCCTTGTTTTAACATATTCCGGCATAAAAAAAATATATAAATATTAAAATAATAATATATATAAATAATAATATATAATTGATTCATACCTAGTCCTTGGAACGACGTCTCGTGAATATCGGCCAAGTAGAATTGTTCGGGTGAAGCGGAACTGTGGATCTGAGCACTAATTATCCTTTGGTGTTTAGAAATATGGGGGACAACGTTGTCCTGGCCAAGGGGAGTTGACCTGCCGTTTAAAGTCTCTGTTCGCTGCTTTTGTGTAAATACATCCTGGGAGTAGGGCAGAATTGTCTCGTAGTCATATGCTTCGCAGAAACCGTTCAGGCTCCATAGGGCATCGTTTAACCTTCTAGGCTTTAGGTCCTCTGTAAACATATAAAATAACTTTTAATATAAGATGCCCACACTTTTTGTTTTTAAGGTATAAATATTTTTATGTATGGAATTCTTGGAGCTTACTTACGTTGACAATTCAGGGCAGGCGTTTGTTTGTCGGCACTTTGTTTCGGAGCCCCATTGGATGGTTCGAGCTCAGTTATACCTCGGAGTATCTGCGTGAATGCTTCAGAATCTATAAAACATTCGACAATATTAAAGCTATAATCACTTTAGCTAATATTGCCTTGTTATACGGTAAGCATACTGATCCTAATGATTGTTTAATATTTCTATAACATCCCACGCTTTTCAAACAATTCCCCAACAACAACCAAATCTAATAAAGATTTATTTCAAGAACTCACCTTGCGATAGATCCATTAGACTTTTTTCCCCGATTATCTTTTTTAACGCTTCAGTCCGATAACGATTCTTGGAGTTTCTGGAGGTGCTGTTTGCATCGGAACTAAAACGCTGCTAACATTGCCCATGGTTTCTAGCGCTTTTGTACCCTACGACCTAGAGAAAAACCCCTGAATGATTTTTTTACATAGCATTTGGGGTTTGTCGTTTTTTTCGGGCTATACCCCCGCCCATGGTATATTTGACACATTTCAAACACATGGTATTGGGTGTGTCTAAACATTAGGATCCTTTTGGAGCTTCTAAAATCTCCGGGGTGCTAGCACCTAGATGCATGGGGTGTGTTGTTCTCGACATCGCTGGGATGAATGACTTTTTTAGCCCACCTAAAAAAATAGTTTTATGAAAGGCCTTTAAGATTAGGAGTCGTAAGACACAATATTATTGTTGGGGGGTAGGCATCTGTTTTGCAGGCTAGTGTAAACCTTGGTTTCAAACGACCCACCAGGCATGCAATGGTATTTTTTTAACAAACAACCCGCCCCCCTTTTTCTGTTTTTGAAACACACACACACACACACACACACACACACACACACACACACACACACACAGCCACTACAGAAAACTCCCTCACGCACATGCGCGCGCACATGGCTTTTTCCGCAAGATTTTTCTCAGGGACAGACTGCGCTAAGAGTGAACAAACGCGAGAGTTCATAACGTGGTGAGATTCTGATTTTAAAACCATTTATTTCATTCAAAATATTTAGTACATACATTTTATATCGTTACATTCTTAAGGTATTTTACGATGCCTTTCTTACAGATCCTGGGAGCTTATGCAACCAACCGCCATTGTCCGTGTCGAGTTCACCCTCAAAAGGCAAGGCTCTCTTGCTATGTCCATCAACACATGGTAAGTTTTCACTCCAGGGGTAGATCCTCCGTCGGGCCTTTTGGTCTTGACTCTGTCTCAAGGAAAGCCTCGCCCAGCGCTTTAACTGTTCCCCATTTTGGAAGAGAATGTCCAGCTTATTCATAAGTGTTATGAAAATTGGATAATCCACCCATTTAAAACTAAACACAGGAATAAAAAAGTTTACATGTTTGCGTGCTCTGGAAGCTACCGGAGAATTGACAGACTTTGTAGCATTAGCCTTATCATAAAGGTCACAGGCTAAAATTGTCACTTTGTTGTCAGGGCTATAGTCCATTGAAGCAATTCTTAGAGCCTTGAGATCACTGCGGCCGCAGACCTGTTCTTCCAACGCATATCCTGGCACATTTGTAACACTTAGGACCTGTTCAATTTTACAAAGAGCCAGCCTGATGTTTAGCCATTCTCTCATCCCCAGAGCCGGGGGAAAACTCCCAGGTTTTGCAGGATAAAGGGGTTTGGGTCCACGGTCTGTGAATATCTTTACCGTAGAATCCTCCGGGTGGAATATGTAAGACATGTGGCCCTCACTCGTACCCAAAAATCCTTTAAAACATTCTGGAGCTTCACACAGAACTTCTTCAAGGCTTTGGTCACTGGGTTCATGACAAGCCGAGCATAACATCCCTAAAATTGGCATAGGTGTCATTTTTGTTTAATATTCAGGGGGGTTATCATGTACAGTCTTAAACAGGTATTGTTCAGCGGCTTTATAAGGGGCCTTAACCAACCCAAACCGTGAGAAACAGTAACCGGTTGACCTGACACATGGTCCCTTACTCAACCCAGGGCATGCACCCTTCTACATGACATAGGGTCATAAATCATTACATAGGGTCATAAATCAGGCTTGGGTCATCAATCATTAACGGCCTGTCAAAGGGACCCTTACTCACCCCATAGCCCCCACCTAACCAGGCTTGCCTATCAGGCTTGGGTCATCAATCATTAACGGCCTGTCAAATGGACCCTTACTCACCCCATAGCCCCCACCTAACCAGGCTTGCCTGACCAGAAGACATGCACACGTCATCACTACATAGGGTTCACATAGAGTTCACATAGGTTCACATAGGGTCATCAATCAAAATTTTGACCCGTGACATCTACTTTATTCTCTCTAAAATGACTCAAGTAAAAGTGAGTCACCCAGTAAAATCCTACTTGAGTAAAAGTCAAAAAGAATTTGTTTTTAAATATACTTACGTATCAAAAGTAAATGTAATTGCTAATATATACTTAAGTATCAAAAGTAGAAGTATAAATAATTTCAAACGCAGATCAGATGGTACAATTTTCATGTTCTTTATTTATTTTTTATTTATTTTACCTTTATTTAACCAGGTAGGCTAGTTGAGAACAAGTTCTCATTTACAATTGCAACCTGGCCAAGATAAAGCAAAGCAGTTCGACAGATAAAACGACACAGAGTTACACATGGAGTAAAACAAACATACAGTCAATAATGCAGTATAAACAAGTCTATATACAATGTGAGCAAATGAGGTGAGAAGGGAGGTAAAGGCTAAAAAGGCCATGGTGGCAAAGTAAATACAATATAGCAAGTAAAACACTGGAATGGTAGTTTTGCAATGGAAGAATGTGCAAAGTAGAAATAAAAATAATGGGGTGCAAAGGAGCAAAATAAATAAATAAATAAAAATTAAATACAGTTGGGAAAGAGGTAGTTGTTTGGGCTAAATTATAGGTGGGCTATGTACAGGTGCAGTAATCTGTGAGCTGCTCTGACAGTTGGTGCTTTAAGCTAGTGAGGGAGATAAGTGTTTCCAGTTTCAGATATTTTTGTAGTTCGTTCCAGTCATTGGCAGCAGAGAACTGGAAGGAGAGGCGGCCAAAGAAAGAATTGGTTTTGGGGGTGACTAGAGCGATATACCTGCTGGAGCGTGTGCTACAGGTGGGAGATGCTATGGTGACCAGCGAGCTGAGATAAGGGGGGACTTTACCTAGCAGGGTCTTGTAGATGACATGGAGCCAGTGGGTTTGGCGACGAGTATGAAGCGAGGGCCAGCCAACGAGAGCGTACAGGTCGCAATGGTGGGTAGTATATGGGGCTTTGGTGATAAAACGGATTGCACTGTGATAGACTGCATCCAATTTGTTGAGTAGGGTATTGGAGGCTATTTTGTAAATCGCCAAAGTCGAGGATTGGTAGGATGGTCATTTTTACAAGGGTATGTTTGGCAGCATGAGTGAAGGATGCTTTGTTGCGAAATAGGAAGCCAATTCTAGATTTAACTTTGTATTGGAGATGTTTGATATGGGTCTGGAAGGAGAGTTTACAGTCTAACCAGACACCTAAGTATTTGTAGTTGTCCACGTATTCTAAGTCAGAGCCGTCCAGAGTAGTGATGTTGGACAGGCGGGTAGGTGCAGGTAGCGATCGGTTGAAGAGCATGCATTTAGTTTTACTTGTATTTAAGAGCAATTGGAGGCCACGGAAGGAGAGTTGTATGTCATTGAAGCTTGCCTGGAGGGTTGTTAACACAGTGTCCAAAGAAGGGCCGGAAGTATACAGAATGGTGTCGTCTGCGTAGAGGTGGATCAGGGACTCACCAGCAGCAAGAGCGACCTCATTGATGTATACAGAGAATAATTTACAGATAGCCAGGGGCACACTCCAACACTCAGACATACTTTACAGATTAATCATTTGTGTTTAGTGAGTCCAGCAGATCAGAGGCAGTGAGGATGACCAGGGATGTTCTCTGTTTAGTGAGTCCAGCAGATCAGAGGCAGTGAGGATGACCAGGGATGTTCTCTGTTTAGTGAGTCCAGCAGATCAGAGGCAGTGAGGATGACCAGGGATGTTCTCTGTTTAGTGAGTCCAGCAGATCAGAGGCAGTGAGGATGACCAGGGATGTTCTCTGTTTAGTGAGTCCAGCAGATCAGAGGCAGTGAGGATGACCAGGGATGTTCTCTGTTTAGTGAGTCCAGCAGATCAGAGGCAGTGAGGATGACCAGGGATGTTCTCTGTTTAGTGAGTCCAGCAGATCAGAGGCAGTGAGGATGACCAGGGATGTTCTCTGTTTAGTGAGTCCAGCAGATCAGAGACAGTGAGGATGACCAGGGATGTTCTCTGTTTAGTGAGTCCAGCAGATCAGAGGCAGTGGGGATGACCAGGGATGTTCTCTGTTTAGTGAGTCCAGCAGATCAGAGGCAGTGGGGATGACCAGGGATGTTCTCTGTTTAGTGAGTCCAGCAGATCAGAGGCAGTGAGGATGACCAGGGATGTTCTCTGTTTAGTGAGTCCAGCAGATCAGAGGCAGTGAGGATGACCAGGGATGTTCTCTGTTTAGTGAGTCCAGCAGATCAGAGGCAGTGAGGATGACCAGGGATGTTCTCTGTTTAGTGAGTCCAGCAGATCAGAGGCAGTGAGGATGACCAGGGATGTTCTCTGTTTAGTGAGTCCAGCAGATCAGAGGCAGTGAGGATGACCAGGGATGTTCTCTGTTTAGTGAGTCCAGCAGATCAGAGGCAGTGAGGATGACCAGGGATGTTCTCTGTTTAGTGAGTCCAGCAGATCAGAGGCAGTGAGGATGACCAGGGATGTTCTCTGTTTAGTGAGTCCAGCAGATCAGAGGCAGTGAGGATGACCAGGGATGTTCTCTGTTTAGTGAGCCCAGCAGATCAGAGGCAGTGAGGATGACCAGGGATGTTCTCTGTTTAGTGAGTCCAGCAGATCAGAGGCAGTGAGGATGACCAGGGATGTTCTCTGTTTAGTGAGTCCAGCAGATCAGAGGCAGTGAGGATGACCAGGGATGTTCTCTGTTTAGTGAGTCCAGCAGATCAGAGGCAGTGAGGATGACCAGGGATGTTCTCTGTTTAGTGAGTCCAGCAGATCAGAGGCAGTGAGGATGACCAGGGATGTTCTCTGTTTAGTGAGTCCAGCAGATCAGAGGCAGTGAGGATGACCAGGGATGTTCTCTGTTTAGTGAGTCCAGCAGATCAGAGGCAGTGAGGATGACCAGGGATGTTCTCTGTTTAGTGAGTCCAGCAGATCAGAGGCAGTGAGGATGACCAGGGATGTTCTCTGTTTAGTGAGTCCAGCAGATCAGAGGCAGTGAGGATGACCAGGGATGTTCTCTGTTTAGTGAGTCCAGCAGATCAGAGGCAGTGAGGATGACCAGGGATGTTCTCTGTTTAGTGAGTCCAGCAGATCAGAGGCAGTGAGGATGACCAGGGATGTTCTCTGTTTAGTGAGTCCAGCAGATCAGAGGCAGTGAGGATGACCAGGGATGTTCTCTGTTTAGTGAGTCCAGCAGATCAGAGGCAGTGAGGATGACCAGGGATGTTCTCTGTTTAGTGAGTCCAGCAGATCAGAGGCAGTGAGGATGACCAGGGATGTTCTCTTGATAAGTATTTTATTTATTTTATTGTTGTCTCTGTATTTATGTATGTATTTTACCTTTATTTAACTAGGCAAGTAAGTTAAGAACAAATTCTTATTTACAATGAAGGCCTACCAAAAGACAAAAGGCCTCCTGCAGGGACGGGGGTTTGGATTAAAAATACAAATAAAATACAAATATAGGACGAAACACATATCAGTATGTGAACTGAACAATTTTCCTGTCCTGCTAAGGATTCAAAATGTAACGAGTACTTTTGGCTGTCAGGGAAAATGTATGGAGAAAAAAACACATAGTTTTCTTTAGGAATGTAGTGGAGTAAAAGTAAAATTTCTACAAAATATAAATTGTCAAATAAAGTTACTGATACCCCCTAAAACTAAAGTAGTACTTTAAAGTATTTTTGACTTAATTACTTTACACCACTGGATCGGCTGCAGCGCAAGCGTTACGTTGCAGGGAGAGAGGATTTCCATAATAAATAAATATCCAGCTCCAAAAATGTTTTGGTGATCAAGAATATGAAATGTTTACTTTGCCATTTCACCAGCAATGGGGCAACACGTACTAGCAATGGGCATACTGGTCTTTTGATATGTAGCCTAACAATTGCTTATAATTATAATAATTATAATAATTAACTTATAGAGCTTGCATTTGGGAAGTGGTGTTAAAATTAATTATTAATGTGGCAAAGACGCACCATAAAATTGGAGCGATTTTTTTTCTGTTGTTGAAATGTTTGCTGTTGCTTTCACACATGTAAACGCATAGGCCCTACATCTATATTCCATCTAATACTACAATATTGCTAGCGATTCATCATTCCATTCCCGTACTGTTTATTGCAAGACGTAGACATTTCTGTTTCATGTTTGATAGGCCTACGATACATTTTCATTAGCCAACCATTTATTACCCTGCTCTGAGTGGGCGCAATGGTTATAGTACACATAACTTTCGCAAAAGTCACGAGGTAGAAGTTCTGTGTATTTAATTCAATGCATGGTTTCCTTTGTTCATAGTTACAGTATTTCCCTTTCGTGGGTTGTGCCGGATTTCCGTGTGTCTGTTGCCACGTTAATATCAACTGGGAAATCGAAAACCTCTGACTGACGCCTCCAGTGCGTTCTCAACAACAGGGAACTCGGAAATAAACGAGCTCCGACTGGGAAACATCGATTTGAACGGTCATCCAACTCGGAATTCCAACTCGGGCCTCTTTCGAGAGCTCTGACTTTCCGACTTGAAGAACACTGACGTCATGATTTGACATCGTATTGTTCCGAGTTCCCAGTTGTTATCAACGCGGCATAAATCCTACGTGTCTGTCATTTGTGTTGCGCGTAATAGGAGCGCGCGCCTCTCAGTGCGCTTAGAAATAGGCTACGTGGCCAGCGCTCCACGCTTGACCCGTTCTACTTGGGACTCGATTTGAGAGTCGGACCTTGTGACTTGAGACTTGCTTGTGACTCTAATAATAGTGACTTGGTCACGCACCTCTGCTTCTGTGTGTACATTGCAATAAATGAGTCAGTCTGACCTACCTTTGTACAGTGAGTGTTTCATAACAGGGCAACGCCAAAGCCTCATTGTTGACCACAATGGATGTTAATAATCCCACTACTACAGCCAACACACACATTCAATAACTAAACTAGATTTACTGGGGTGGATTTTAATTTTTTAAATTAGATTTATTTATTTAATATATTTTTTTACCTTTATTTAACTAGGCAAGTCAGTTAAGAACAAATTCTTATTTTCAATGACTGCCTAGGTGGGTTAACTGCCTGTTCAGGGGCAGAACGACAGGTGGGTGCAAGAGTTATTTTGAGTCACAGAGAAACTGTTGCTGAAAAAACAACTTGATTTTCCATGAAATCTCTGGAAAAACAAATTATTATTATTAACACTTTGCATATTAATTATTAGGAAGATTAAGCCATGACTTGAAGACTGCTAAAAAAAACTGTTTTCTCAATCAGTTTTTGCCTCAGCTGTACTGTATGTGCAGTTTTCTCAAAACCTTTTTGACCCCATTTCAAATGTATCTTTGTATTAGTAGTACTCATTCAAAGGAACAGAATACACTTACAAAATGGAGCCATGATGCGAATTGTACATCAAAGCCAGAATATTTTAGTTACATATTGTTTATTGTGTTATCAATTATTATAAATATTATAAAGGGTAATGCTTAGAATGCTTATAAATGCTTAGAAATGTTTATAAGTGTTCACAAATAATCACAGCTAATCTTCAAAAGAGACACAATTAGCCTACTTGTAAAAAGTGTGTTCAATCTGGTTCTTACACATAAACAGAACTCCATTGCCTCTGGTTTTGCTTGGTTTCAATGCCTTTCTTTCTCATGTGCTGTCGTCTCCCACTCCTTCTGCTGTTCGATAGAGAGAGTGGCTCTGTGTTGTTTTAAGAACCATGGCGCCCTCCAGTGTTAATTTAGTGAATTACAATGGTTGTTCGAACCAGTTTCTATATTTATTGGGTTATGCAAATATTTGTTTATTAGGTCATATTAGGCCATTTAGAATAACTTAATTTCATTTCTATATAAGGTGTATATATTCATTTGGCTATGTGGTCTTATGATTTGGATGAGAATAGGCCAATTACGCCTATGTGGGGGCCGGCCCAGATAGGTTAATTGGGTAGGAAGTAATGCCTGCTAGCGATGTCAAATGTTTGGGATACCGAGAAGGCATACATTATTTATATATATATATTTTTTAAACATTTTTTGAAATTTATTATTGAAACCTTTGTTTACCTTGCACTTATCATTTTGGATTCTATTATAAAACGTTTTCAGTTTTATTCTTCAAGCCATTGGATTCTTGACTTTCAATGGGATTTTGGATGTGCGATCTCAAATGTTTCAACTGGTGTCTCCATGGTTATCTGGGGAGTATTCATTAGGAACCAAACCAAACGGAAGCGGGACCTAACTTGAATTTGGCCAATAGAAACTCTCGTTTTTACAGTAAAACCCTTTTCCGTTACGAACTGTTTTCTACGGTGTGCACTAATGATTGCACACTTGGACTGTCTTATAAAACAGGCTGAGTGACATATTTAACCAGGAAAGTCAGTTACTAAGAAAATATTCTTATTTACAATGATCGCCTACCCTACACAACACTGGGCCAATTGTGCACCACCCTATGGGACTCCCAATCACAGCCAGATGTGATACAGCCTGGAATTGATCCAGGGACTGACATGACACCTCTTGCACTGAGATGCAGTGTCTTAGACCGCTGCACCATTCAGGAGCCACATAGACCTACATAAATTACCAAATATGTTTCAGCCTTTGGATAGATATTAACGATTGCTTCAATAGATCAATAAATGACTCTTAGTGTAAAATGTGACACAAACAGTGCAGTAGGTTTTCCTACACACAGATTCATAGGATTCCAAATAAAAAAATGGACATGTTGATGTGCATCAATATATTTAAAAAATGATCAAGTTAAATTTCAAAAAGGGTAATCCACACTATTGTCTTCATCAACTGACGATTGTTGTCAAGTTTGTTGTTCAAAAGGAGTCCACTAGATGGAAACCAAATATTAGAAATGAATGTTTCCCGGATATAACCGAAAGGAAAATCTGTAAACAGATAAACACACAAAAGAGACTTGGCTGGGATAAATAACTATAAGGGTACATAAAAACAGTAAAACTGAGAGATCTTTCGATTTAATTAGAGATTTAAAGAGTCCAAGATACCCTTTGTTTGGACCAAATGCATTCCCCATTCCCTTAGTCTGCTGGCTCAATAACCTTTTTGCTCCCACAGCTCTCTACACCCCTCCAAGGAAAAAGTGGGAGTGTAGAGAATTTCTCATTAGCCAGCGTATTGGATCAAATGACTTTAGGTTTGTATTGATTTGCTGACCGGCTGGCTGTCAAGGTAAAATCACAGCGCAGACTCCCATGGCTGTTATCAATACTTCAAAAAGTAGATTCCTCAAGCCCCTCGGCTTTACTGGGCTGCTGCTAGGCCAAACAATAGGCAATACCAGGGATTGACCATCCCCTTCAGGCCTTGTCTAAACCAGGCACCTCAAGGTTCTCAGTAGCCCTGTCAGTTAATTGGCTAATTATGTATTTATCAGAAGGGGCAACATTAGGCGTATAGGCCACAATAATGTGCTATGTTGTTGAGTTACTCCATACAACGTACTGTAAAGTGTTCCAATATGTGGTGAAACTCCATACAATGTACTGTAAAGTGTTCCAATATGTGGTGAAACTCCATACAATGTACTGTAAAGTGTTCCAATATGTGGTGAAACTCCATACAATGTACTGTAAAGTGTTCCAATATGTGGTGAAACTCCATACAATGTACTGTAAAGTGTTCCAATATGTGGTGAAACTCCATACAATGTACTGTAAAGTGTTCCAAGATGTGGTGAAACTCCATACAACGTACTGTAAAGTGTTCCAATATGTGGTGAAACTCCATACAATGTACTGTAAAGTGTTCCAATATGTAGTGAAATTGCAACCTGAACTGATCAACTGGCTGGAAATTGTGTTTTAATGTGGTAAAATGATAACAATGTGTGCACTATAAACCAATAGTTGCAATGTACAGTACGATGCCCTACTAAACATGGTACACCCCCTGGATCTATCTCCCTAATGCCAGGTAGAGACAGATTGTGCCTCATTTTCACAACCTTTGGTGTGACTAGATGAGGGATTTGAACACCAAACCTTGCAATCTCAGGGTGTACACTCCAACCACAGGGCTATGGAGTTGGTGCGTCAGCCTAATTCCTGTTATCAACATGTTTCACGTGGTAGAAGGACGATACCACAGGGTTTTTTACAACCAGGCAGTATGCAGTACCTTCTCTGTGAAACACAAAGATGGAGGATTCTGATTCCTACTACCCAAGAAATTTACTGGAGGGGGGCCATATTATCACTGGAGGGAGGTCATATATTGGATGGAGGAGTCATATTTTTGCTGGAGGGGGGCTATATTTGGTTGGAGGGGGGTCATATATTGGTTGGAGGGGACCATATATTGGCTGGAGGGGGGTCATATTGGTTGGAGGGGTGCCATATATTGGTTGGAGGGGGGCCATATCTTGGTTGGAGGGGGGCCATATCTTGGTTGGAGGGGGGCCATATATTGGTTGGAGGGGGCCCATATATTGGTTGGAGGGGGTTCATATATTGGTTGGAGGGGGGTCATATAGTGGCTGAGGGGGGTCATTTATTGGTTGGAGGGAGGTCATAAATTGGCTGGAGGGGGTCACATAGTGGCTGGAGGGGGGTTATATGTTGGCTGAAGGGGGGCATATGTTGGCTGGTGGGGGGGGGGGGGGTCATATCAAATCAAATCAAATTTGATTTGCCACCTACACATGGTTAGCAGATGTTAATGTGAGTGTAATTAAATGCTTGTAGAAATAATACATACAAAAACAAAATACTACATAGCTTCCTAAGAACTGGAATAAGCACTGGGATCTTATTGGCCCTGTCAGGGAATTGGCTAATTCAATTTTATCAGAAGCTGTTGTTTTTAAACTGATCACTCTACAGTCGTAGCCAAAAGTTCTGAGAATGACACAAATATTAATTTTCACAAAGTTTGCTGCTTCAGTGTTTAGATATTTTTGTCAGATGTTACTATGGAATACTGACGTATAATTACAAGCATTTCATAAAGTGTCAAAGGCTTTTATTGACAATTACATGAAGTTGATGCAAAGAGTCAATATTTGCAGTGAAAAATTGTGAGTGAGCCCACTCCCTTGGCTGAAAAGCAACTCCACACATGAATGGTCTCAGTATGCTTTACTGTTGGCATGACACAGGACTAATGGTAGCGCTCACTTTGTCTTCTCCGGACAAGCTTTTTCAGGATGCCCAAAACAATCAGAAAGGGGATTCATCAGAGAAATTGACTTTACCCCAGACTTTACCTTTTGCAGAATATCAGTCTGTCCCTGATGTTTTTCCTGGAGAGAAGTGGCTTCTTTGCTGCCCTTCTTGACACCAGGCCATCCTCCAAAAGTCTTTGCCTCACTGTGCGTGCAGATGCACTCACACCTGCCTGCTGCCAATCCTGAGCAAGCTCTGTACTGGGGGTGCCCCGATTCCGCAGCTGAATCAACTTTAGGAGACGGTCCTGGCGCTTGCTGGACTTTCTTGGGTGCCCTGAAGCCTTCTTCACAACAATTGAACCGCTCTCCTTGAAGTTCTTGATGATCCGATAAATGGTTGATTTAGGTGCCATCTTACTGGCAGCAATATCCTTGCATGTGAAGCGCTTTTTGTGCAAAGCAATGATGATGGCACGTGTTTCCTTGCAGGTAACCATGGTTGACAGAGGAAGAACAATGATTCCAAGCACCACCCTCCTTTTGAAGCTTCCAGTCTGTTTTTCAAACTCAATCAGCATGACAGAGTGATCTCCAGCCTTGTCCTCGTCAACACTCACACCTGTGTTAATGAGAGAATCACTGACATGATGTCAGCTGGTCCTTTTGTGGCAGGGCTGAAATGCAGTGGAAATGTTTTGGGGGGATTCAATTAATTTGCTTGGCAAAGAGGGACTTTGCAATTAATTGCAATCGATCTGATCACTCTTGATAACATTCTGGAGTATATGCAAATTGCCATCATACAAACTGAGGCAGCAGACTTTGTGAAAATTAATATTTGTGTCATTCTCAAGACATTTGGCCACGACTGTACTATCTGCAGGTGTCACGATCGTCATAATAACAGTCAGACCAAAGAGCAGCGTGAAATCGGTTCGACATCTTTTATTTGAAGTGAACCACACAAAACAATAAAGAATAAACTAAATGTGATGTTCTGGAGTGCTCACAGGCAACAACACAAAAACAAGATCCCACAAAACACAGTGGGGAAATGGCTGCCTAAATATGATCCCCAATCAGATACAACGATAAACAGCTGCCTCTGATTGGGAACCATACCAGGCCAACATAGAAATAAAACAACCTAGATTGCCTACCCTAGTCACAACCCGACCTAACCAAAATAGTGAATAAAAAGGCCCTCTATGGTCAGGGCGTGACAGCAGGTGAATCAACGTCTGCCCTGGGTTGTGTTCATCAGGGCACACGTCTTGCAAAATGACTTGCAACAGTACATGAAAACGTTTTTTTTATTAGACAAGTTCAGATAGTAGCTCCCTGTTTTTGAGTGTTTTGTTCTATTTCATGCCTACTGAACACATCCCTGTATGTTGAAAAATCTCTTCTTAGAAACATGAGGATGTCTTAGTTAATGGGAGCACCTTGTCTGTCCTCTGAGTAACACTGAGTAGTACTGTTGCCCCTGAGTAACACTGAGTAACACTGGGTAGTACTATTGCCCCTGAGTAACACTGAGTAGTACTATTGCCCCTGAGTAACACTGAGTAGTACTGTTGCCCCCGAGTAACACTGAGTAGTACTGTTGCCCCTGAGTAACACTGAGTAGTACTATTGCCCCTGAGTAACACTGAGTAGTACTGTTGCCCCTTGAGTAACACTGAGTAGTACTGTTGCCCCTGAGTAACACTGAGTAGTACTATTGCCCCTGAGTAACACTGAGTAGTACTGTTGCCCCCGAGTAACACTGAGTAGTACTGTTGCCCCCGAGTAACACTGAGTAACACTGTTGCCCCTGAGTAATACTGTTGCCCCTGAGTAACACTGGGTAACACTGTTGCCCCTGAGTAACACTGAGTAACACTGTTGCCCCTGAGTAACACTGGGTAGTACTGTTGCCTTTGAGTAACACTGAGTAACACTGTTGCCCCTGAGTAACACTGAGTAACACTGTTGCCCCTGAGGAACACTGTTGCCCCTGAGTTGCTCACTGTTCATGTCATCCAAAGCACCGGTTCCAATATATTTGCCAAACTGCAGGCATTTACATTAGTTGGATGACGTGAAAATAGAGCTCTTTAGCCATGCTGGGGTGTGTCGTTGAAATGAGAATGCATGAGCAGAAAGGAAGTCCATACCTACTGTGACATATAGATGTGGATCTTTGTTGTTTTGGGGTTATTCTGCTTCCTTCGGGGCCCTTATCATGAACTTCACCCAGTACCAGGACATGTTAGCCAAAAACCTGATTGCCTCTGCTAGGAAGTTGAAACTTGGCCACAAGTGAATCTTCCAGCAAGACAATAACCCCAAGCACACATCAAAATCCACAAAGAAATTGTTAATTGGCCACAAAATCAACATTTTGCAATGGCCATCTCAGTCTCTGGACTTCAATGGACCCATTGAAAACCTGTGGTTTGAATTGAAGAGGACAGTCGATAACTGCAGACAAAGGATCTGTAAGAGTTTGGAGAACGTATTAGAAGTGACCTTAGACCTAGTCAGCAGCCATTTGAATAGTGTCTGTGCATCGTTCAGAGGATGCTGGGCAGAAAATTCTCTGTCATCTGTAATATAGTGCCAATTTTGTACTGTCACTAAGTATGATCATATTTATTTAAAAGTTATAAGTACAATTGGAACAGTGTTGTCTGGGTTAGGCGAGGGTTTGGTTGGGGTAGGTCGTCATTGTAAATAAGAATATGTTCTTAACTGACTTGCCTAGTTAAATAAAGATTAAAAAGTAAACAATAATAACTGATGGGGTTGTTTATTATCAATGGGCAATATGCTTTGAATGTGGAATACTTGCTCTATGTACCAATCATTTCACATTCCTGACCCTTTCATGAATGCCAGAACAAGGCAATGCGAAACCACTGTGTGTAAACTCACATTCGCAATCAAGCCTACAACACACGACACAATCCCACCTAAACCGATCGCATCCCCTGCCAATTTGGGCTGCCACCATCCCCCACTGTTACCACCCCATCACCCACCCTTCTAATCCCACTCGGATATATAAACCGTCCATCCGTTCCGTCGTGCCACTTTAATCACTAATTAAAGAGGCAGTAAGATGGAGTTGCCCCTGAGTAACACCAGTTGTAGGGGGAGACAGATGGGACATTACCCAGCTTTAAACTGTCAATTTAAAAGTGCATTTAAAACCCAATGCATTTCCACTTGCTTTCGGTGCACATTTGGTTCCGAATCGCTGAATTGCCCACGCAGGTACAAATGGAGAGTATTCATTAGTGCACACTGTAGCAAACCATAGCAAAACATTTTTGTAATGAAAACAAGGGTTTTGTTATTGGACATGTTCAGGTTAGTCCCTTCTGCCTGTTTCGGGCCTATTAGTTTCCAATTGGTTCCTTGTGAATACACCAATGTTCTCCTCAAACAAGCGCAGTTGTCTCAGAGAATGAATAGAATGTGAAAACGTGATTGTTTCCGCCTCGGGTAGATCTGCCCCTGCGACATTCCTACAATAGTTCTTTGTTTTTTGTTTTAGTTTGTATTAAAGGCAGTAATTAGGTTGTAGAGGGGGTTTCAGTCAGAATCTGTTCAACCTGTTCGGCATCTGTCTGTTGAGTTGTCAGAAAGATACACGTATCCTCTTATGCAAAATCTAAATAAATGACCATTTCGTTGTTAAAATCAAGTACTGTGCTCATTTGTGTATGTGTATTTGTACAGTACAGGTGTTTAAAACCATTCCATGTCATAATGAGGAGACCAAGGCACAGCGTGATAAGAATACATTCTTCTTGTATTCCACAAAGAACACTTAACAAACATGCCGCTAACCGCCACGAGTGCTGACAGGAACTACACATAGACAATAACCCACAAAACCAAAATGGCAAATGGCAACCTAAATAGGATGCCAAATCAGAGACAACGATAAACAGCTGCCTCTGATTGGGAACCAATTCAGGCCACCATAGACTTACATTTACCTAGACAAACCAAAACCCTCATAGATGTACAAAAAACCCTAGACAAGACAAGAATTTCATCAGGTTACAACAATGATTAAGGACTTGCCATTGTTACATCACTTGCAATAAAGATTCATCTTCAGCACGCCTTCACTTTCTCTACACTGATATAATGTAGACCCAGTGCTACATTTCAATGTGAATTGAATTTCTCTCCTTGAATGTAAATAGAATCCCGATTAGCCCAATTTCGTTTCTTAACACAGGGTTGACATGTGAAACCCTGTACTAACAAATAGTTTTCATAACCTGTTTTTACCACATCGCTACCTTCAAAATGAATGCTGCTACTGTATACTTTATCATTTGGAACCAAACTTTTAGCATACAGAAGATTATTTTGACCCGTAGATATCAACACTTCTAAGTATATTTTTTATGGTGTAATTGGTTTATAAGTGGAGTCCGGGCTATCGCAGAAACGATCTGTCAAATAGTCAGATAGACATGTTACCTTATTATTGGAAAGTCGTCATTCACTTTCAGCACATCTGAAATTCAAAATAAGACGCTGGAAACTTTTGTTGGCCTGACAACCTGTGCCAAAGCACAACAGAATAATAACCCGTGTGCATGTTTGAAGTAGCGAAATTCTTTGTGTGAATTATGTTTTGTCCTCAAATACACTGGTAACATGCATCGCTTGTCAAGAATATAGGCACAATTCACAGTTGAGATAAGCACCAATCATTCACTGATGTCAATTGGAGACTGAAAATACTGCCCATACAAAAGGACCAAACATTACTCAGAAACCTACATTCCAAATGTTCACCCTCCCCTCACCAATGGCCTCTCTTCTCTGCCAGTGCATGTACAGCGGGCCTGGCGTTGGTTGGCGTTGGCAGCCCTTAGTGGTGACAAAATATCAAGGTTACAAGGAATGCCTAATCAGAGACAAAGGGGAGCTGTAGCTGAAACCTGAATCCTCGCCCCACCATCCGTAAAAATCCAAGAGGGAACGTTTTAAATCTCCTGAGTTGGCAACCAGCCAGAATCACTCTTGTTACGGTTGCCCAGGTCTTCACCACAGAGAGGTAATGGGCCTTTAACGGATGACTAGATGACATCACTCTTGGTCTACTTTCCGCTGTAATTTATTGGATTGATGTTGGGCAGATGATCTACTTTATTTTCTCAAATTAAAACAACATGCAATGCAATATATTATATACAGTACAGGTAGTATCCAGTTTATGATGTTGGATATTGATGTTGAAAATATATGATGACAAACATATACTGTAACATGTCCAAACATTTTACTGGAGAATGGGAGGAAGGGGATGAATGGGATAAACTCGAGGAGGAAGAGGATGAATGGGATAAACTCGAGGAGGAAGAGGATGAATGGGATAAACTCGAGGAGGAAGAGGATGAATGGGATAAACTCGAGGAGGAAGAGGATGAATGGGATAACTTGAGGAGGAAGAGGATGAATGGGATAACTTGAGGAGGAAGGGGATGAATGGGATAACTTGAGGAGGAAGAGGATGAATGGGATAACTTGAGGAGGAAGAGGATGAATGGGATAACTTGAGGAGGAAGAGGATGAATGGGATAAACTCGAGGAGGAAGGGGATGAATGGGATAAACTCGAGGAGGAAGAGGATGAATGGGATAAACTCGAGGAGGAAGAGGATGAATGGGATAAACTCGAGGAGGAAGAGGAAGAATGGGATAAACTCGAGGAGGAAGAGGATGAATGGGATAACTTGAGGAGGAAGAGGATGAATGGGATAACTTGAGGAGGAAGGGGATGAATGGGATAAACTCGAGGAGGAAGAGGATGAATGGGATAACTCGAGGAGGAAGAGGATGAATGGGATAACTTGAGGAGGAAGGGGATGAATGGGATAAACTCGAGGAGGAAGAGGATGAATGGGATAACTCGAGGAGGAAGAGGATGAATGGGATAACTTGAGGAGGAAGGGGATGAATGGGATAAACTCGAGGAGGAAGAGGATGAATGGGATAACTCGAGGAGGAAGAGGATGAATGGGATAACTTGAGGAGGAAGGGGATGAATGGGATAAACTCGAGGAGGAAGGGGATGAATGGGATAACTCGAGGAGGAAGAGGATGAATGGGATAACTTGAGGAGGAAGGGGATGAATGGGATAACTTGAGGAGGAAGAGGATGAATGGGATAACTTGAGGAGGAAGAGGATGAATGGGATAACTTGAGGAGGAAGAGGATGAATGGGATAAACTCGAGGAGGAAGGGGATGAATGGGATAAACTCGAGGAGGAAGAGGATGAATGGGATAAACTCGAGGAGGAAGAGGATGAATGGGATAACTCGAGGAGGAAGATACATGGGATGACTCGAGGAGGAAGAGGATGAATGGGATAACTCGAGGAGGAAGATGAATGGGATAACTCAAGGAGGAAGAGGATGAATGGGATAACTCGAAGAGGAAGAGGATGAATGGGATAACTCGAGGAGGAAGAGTATGAATGGGATAACTCGAAGAGGAAGAGTATGAGTGGGATAACTTGATGATGAATGGGATAACTCGAGGAGGAAGAGTATGAATGGGATAACTCGAAGAGGAAGAGTATGAGTGGGATAACTTGATGATGAATGGGATAACTCGAAGAGGAAGTGGATGAAGAACACGAAAAGAAGAATCACATTTCATACAGATGAAGTATTTTTTTGCACGTGTCACAGCACATCACAGCGTGCCTCACTCACCAGGGTCACAATCCGTGAGAGAAAACAAATGTTATTTTCCTGTTGATGATGGCATTTGTTATTTCAATGTAATGCAGTAAAATACGTTTCCCCAGGCAGGTGCAACATGCTGTGCTGTGATGTGTATCAAAAAAAGTATCTAATGATGAATACAACAAAGAAAAAACCTTACGGAGCCATTAAACACTTTATCCCCCTTCCAGGGGTTCAACACATTCCGCTAAGAAGTGGTGCAAAGCCATTGTGCATTCCATTTCCCCATATACCACTACCAACATTCCTTATGGCCTCTGTGTCCTCGTAAAACATCAGCCACTTAATATCCAGATGCCTGCTTCCACGCTCTGAGACGAACTGGGGGGGCTTCCACACTGGTAAATTACCCACAGTCTGTTGGGAGACACTGTACTGGCATATGGGATGTTAAAGTGTGGCACGGGTCATAAAAGCGATATCTGCATTATGTTCCTCTAAGGTTAAATAACATTTAGTGAGCAAGAACATGGTTTGGTATGGTTAAATGTGGGTGGTTGTTTGGTTGGTTCTTGAATGTAGTTTGAATGTTGCATTTTGGTTGTGTGTTGATTGCGATCAGAGATTTCTACCAGATCCACAGCATGAACTGATTCGTCCGGAGTGCAGGCACCTTGTTGGCTCTGCATCTTACACACATACACACACACACACACACACACACACACACACACACACACACACACACACACACACACACACACACACACACACACACACACACACACACACACACACACACACACACACACACACACACACACACACACACACACACACACTCACAAAAGCACACACAGATGTACGCACATCTATACACATACACACAACCCTACACAGCATCACTTCAGATCTCCAAACAGGTTTTGTTCCCCAACCCTCTTATGGTTCATGAAATGCAATCTTTTCAGCTCCCAATTGTCTTCACATTGCAAAGAATGGGTGAACTCAAAGTGCCATTTAAACCGGGTGACCAGGTTTCCGGGATCAGTCAAAAACTTCACTAGTAGAATGCAAGATTGGGTTCATGTACTCAGCAAAACAATGCACAGTATACATTGTGAAAACAAGGAACTACTCAGCAATAATCTGAGAGCTACAGATGTAGGATCTTAATTTGAGCCAGTTTGCTACAGCAGGACAATAATCCTGCAGCAACAGGAAATGTGAGTTATTATGTGGATTATAATTAATTAAAATGTTGTAGGGGTTACTACATTTTTCATTTCCTCTGAAATGTCTGTGTAAATTACACTTTTTTAACCTAAAATACACTACAAGTTTGACATTTTCTGCATTTCAGGAAAATTCTCCTGCTACAGGGTTATCAAATTTAGATCCTACATCTGTACAAAGCTGCAAAGAGCTAAATATGTAATGTATCTTCCTACAGATTGCTCAGCAACATATCTGAGTAGACACCACATACATTACCTGTATCAGGGATATGGCTGAAAACCTTGAGGGTGCCAAACATTTTGTCACAGTAATTAGAGGACATGATCTAATGTAGCAATCTGGTAATAGACTAGTAATGCCATGCTAATTATAAGTTTGAAATGGACATATGCGGCTAAATCAAAATCTGCGAGCCATTGTAAAAAAGCAATAGGGTCAGCATGTATGACTAAACCCAAATCATAACAATTACAAAGATCTGGGCAAACAGAAGAGTTGAAGGTATTGCACTTACATAATCATAAATCCTTTTTGCTAACCACAGAGGTTTTCTGGAAGACAACTCTGTCTCAGTGATCACTAATAAAATAATAGATATAGCAGGGCCGCCTTAGAGGGCCTGGCCCGCGCTACCGTACCTCCTTGACCGTGCAAATACCATATTGAAATAATGATAATTTACTTGACGAGATGTGCGCCAACAGAAAGACTCCTCAATCTCAGATAAAGCATGAGAAGGAATGGAACAGCGCCCCTCTGTCTCTGTATGTGTAAACCATGTATCTGATTCTGTCTGGACAAAAAGAGTATGGCATGTCATATTATTTCTGGCCAGATACATGGGTTACATATATATAGTAAGACAGAGCGGCGCTGTTTCGCTCACTCGGATGCTTTCTCCCGTGAAAGATGGTTTAAACATGGTCAATGGTAGGCTTCGAGGGGACTCCTATGATAGGTACACCTATAGCTCATCTCTTGGCAGCAGCACTGTAGACTACGGTCGTGACGTTGTATTGATTAATGTGACAACTGCTGTTCATCGAATGATTAACGGTTTATAATTATGTGATTAAATCATAGTAGAGAGAATAATAGGCCCTTCTTGCCTTGTCTCTCAGATTGTTCACATTTTTGTGGAAGGTACCTGTGGCGCTGATGTTTAGGCTGAGGTATGTATAGTTTTTTGTGTTCTCTAGGGTAATGGTATCTAGATAGAATTTGTATTTGTGGTCCTGGCAACTGGACCTTTTTGGAATACCATAAGTTTTGTCTTAATGAGATTTAATGTCAGGGCCCAGGTGTGAATCTGTGGAGAAGATATAGGTGCTGCTGTAGGCTCTCCTTGGTTGTCGACAGAAGCACCAGGTCATCAGCAAACAGTAGACATTTGACTTCAGATTCTAATAGGGTAAGGCCGGGTGCTGCAGACTGTTCTAGTGCCCTCGCTAATTCATTGATATATATGTTGAAGAGGGTGGGGCTTAAGCTGCATCCCTGTCTCACCCCCCGGCCGTTTGAAAATAAATGTGTGTTTTTTGCCCATTTTAACTGCACACTTGTTGTTTGCGTACATGGATTTTATAATGTCGTAGGTTCTTCCCCCAACATCACTTTCCATCAATTTGTATAGCAGATCCTCATGCCAAATTGAGTCTGTTTTGGTTTGTTTGTTTGTCAATTAGGATGTGCAGGGTGAAAACATGGTCTGTTGTAAGGTAATTTGGTAAAAAGCCAATTTGATATGTGCTCAGTACATTTTTTTCACTGAGGAAATGTACGAGTCTGTTGTTAATAATAATGCAGATGATTTTCCCAAGGTTGCTGTTGATGCATATCCCATGATAGTTATTGGGGTCAAATTTGTCTCCACTTTTGTGGATTGGTGTCACGTTCTGACCTTAGTTCCTTTGTTTTTGTCTTTGTTTTAGTATGGTCAGGGCGTGAGTTGGGGTGGGCAGTCTATGTTTGTTTTTCTATGTTGGTTTTTGAGTTCGGCCTAGTATGGTTCTCAATCAGAGTCAGCTGTCAATTGTTGTCCCTGATTGAGAATCATACTTAGGTAGCCTGGGTTTCACTTTTGGTTTGTGGGTGTTTGTCTATTATGCCATCAAAAAGAACATCAAATTCAACATACCAATTAGGATCTGGCTAAAAAATACTTATAAAACTCATTGCCCTTTATGGTTCTGAGGTCAACCAAATCATGAGAAAACAAAAAGATAATTATGCTGTAAGGCTGTAACGTAAAAAAAAAATAGGAAAGAGGGAACGGTTCTGAATACTTTCTATAGCTATAGTGCCTTCAGAATGTATTCAGACCCAGTTACTTTTTCCACATTTTGTTAGGTTACAGCCTTGTTCTAAAATGTATTAAATCGTTTTCCCCCTCATCAATCTACACACAATACCAGATAATGACAAAGCTAAAACATAAATTTTTTTTGCTCATTTATAAAAATGTAAAAACTGTATTCAGACCGTTTACTCAGAACTTTGTTGAAGCACCTTTGGCAGCGATTACAGCCTCAAGTCTTCTTGGGTATGAACATATAAGCTTGGTACACCTGTATTTTGGGATTTTTTATTTTATTTAATCCATTTTATAATAAGGCTGTAATGTAACAAATGTGGAAAAAGTCAAGGGGTCTGAATACTTTACGTAGGCACTGTATAAATAAACATGGACACATACCAAACTCTTTGTCAGTCATTGTCATGGCTACTTTTACTACTGTCATGGTGAATAAATAAAAAAAAGTATTATTGGAACAAGGGAGACAAGTTTCGTCCTACCTTGTTCTCTCACTATGTCCTTTTAAAACGTGTAAATCCCCTCTTTCAATGACACCTGCCTACATGACTGCAATTTCCCCATTAACCTTTCTTTCTCTAACTGACAACTATCACAAACGGAATGCTGTCGGTACAGTTCGAAGTAAACCTAAGACAAACAATAGACAATCTGACGCAGGCAGACAGGCGTATTGATTGGCTTATTCACAGGTATTGTAAGCGCATCAGGCACCATGTTATATCAGACTAATGATGAAATGTGTGGTATGAGATGCCATGGCAGGGGTGATATAAAATATTTCCAATATCAAATGTGAACGCCTAATGGATTCAAATGAAAATCCACTGTAGCTGTCCAATGAGAATTGCTATAAGACAAATGATATTTAATTAGATCCTTGTGAAAACTCATCTCATATTTTGACTTCTAATTAACAATTACAATTATAAAATCACTGCAGGTTGAGCCACCTGCTGACACCATGGTAACACCATAAGGTAAATACTTTGCCTTAGAACGTAAATCCCCATTCTCTGTTCTATGTACTTTGCAGCCTTCTCCCGTTTCTACTGCTTCAGTGCATCATGAGCAGAGCTCTCTATATGTTGTGTTTTTCTTTCCTTTTTTTCTTGAAGTAAATTATTTTATTGATAACTTTTGTGCAGTATCTTGTATTTCTTGCAATAAATCAAATTTGCACACAAAACTGCTGACAATCTTGTAAGGAGGTTTGGGGGAATTGGACAGCATATCCAGCTATTAGCAAATGCTAGCAAACCCCATACCTCACTGTACCTGTTTCCAGATCTTGATGCCTTCTTGGAAACAAGAGACACTCATGACACAGACAGATACTGTCTGTGCCCTGCTCTGTAACTCCTGAAGCCGTGGGTGGTATGACTTCCTCCTCCGAGCTGCAGGTTCAACTAGCTCAACTAGTATCACAGACACTGACAGGAATTCTCACTGGGTGATTGGAAACCATTGAAACAGAAATTACTTGCTGATAGCAACACCCTCTCCAAATCAACACTATGTAACTGACATGATATGTCAACATTCTTTTTACATTATTTTGGTTGGTGGGGGGAACCAACCATTACGTTGGTTGGTGGGGGGAACCAACCATTAAGTTGGTTGGTGGGGGGAACCAACCATTATTTTGGTTGGTGGGGGGAACCAACCATTAAGTTGGTTGGTGGGGGGAACCAACCATTATTTTGGTTGGTGGGGGGAACCAACCATTAAGTTGGTTGGTGGGGGGAACCAACCATTATTATGGTTGGTGGGGGGAACCAACCATTATTTTGGTTGGTGGGGGGAACCAACCATTAAGTTGGTTGGTGGGGGGAACCAACCATTATTTTGGTTGGTGGGGGGAACCAACCATTATTTTGGTTGGTGGGGGGAACCAACCATTAAGTTGGTTGGTGGGGGGAACCAACCATTAAGTTGGTTGGTGGGGGGAACCAACCATTAAGTTGGTTGGTGGGGGGAACCAACCATTATTTTGGTTGGTGGGGGGAACCAACCATTAAGTTGGTTGGTGGGGGGAACCAACCATTAAGTTGGTTGGTGGGGGGAACCAACCATTATTTTGGTTGGTGGGGGGAACCAACCATTAAGTTGGTTGGTGGGGGGAACCAACCATTAAGTTGGTTGGTGGGGGGAACCATTATTTTGGTTGGTGGGGGGAACCAACCATTAAGTTGGTTGGTAACCTCTATTGTTTTCATTAGTGATGCTGCTTAACAAAAGCATGTGTCCTCCAGATATACAGTGCATTAGGAAAGTATTCAGACCCCTTGACCTACTCCACATTTTGTTAGGTTACAGCCTTATCCTAAATAGATTTTATAAATTATCCTCCTCAGTCTACACACAATACCCCATAATTACAAAGGAGAAACATTTTTTTTTACATTTACATAAGTTTTCAGGCCCTTTACTCTATACTTTGTTGAAGCACCATTGGCAGTGATTACAGCCTTAATTCTTCTTGGGTATGATGCTACAAGCTTGGCACACCTGTATTTGGGGAATTTCTCCCATGCAGATCCTCTCAAGCTCTGTCAGGTTGGATGGGGAGTGTTGCTGCACAGCTATTTTCAGGTCTCTCCAGATCAGGTTCAAGTCTTGGGCCACTCAAGGACATTCAGAGACTTGTCCCGAAGCTCCTGCATTGTCTTGGCTGTGTGCTTAGGGTCATTGGAAGGTGAACATTCACCGCAGTCTGAGGTCCTGAGCGCTCTGGAGCAGGTTTTCATCAAGGATCTCTCTGTACTTTGCTCTGTACATCTTTCTCAGTGGTGGAAAAAGTACCGAATTGTCATACTTGAGTAAAAGTAAAGATTCCTTAATTGAAAATTACTCAAATAAAAGTGAAAGTCACCCAGTAAAATCTACTTGAGTAAAAGTCAAAAAATGTTTAAATATATGATTTATGATTTAAATATACTTAAGTATCAAAAGTAAATGTAACTGCTAAAATATACTTAAGCATCAAAAGTTAAAGTTAAAGCACAAATAAATAAATACAAATCCTTATATTAAGCAAACCAGACGCCACAATTTTCTTCTGGCACACTCCAACACTCAGACATAATTTACAAACAAAGCATTTGTGTTTAGTGAGTCTGCCAGATCAGAGGCAGTGGGGATGACCAGAAATGTTATCTTGACATGTGTGTGAATTGAACCATTTTCTGTCCTGCTAAAGGCCTGATTGGTGGAGTTGTGCTGGATTTCTGGAAGGGAAATCACAGAGGAACTTGAGAGCTCTGTCAGAGTGACAATCAGGTTCTTGGTCACCTCCCTGACCAAGGCCCTTCTCCCCAAATTGCTCAGTTTGGTGCCAGCTCTAGGAAGAGTATTGGTGGTTCCAAACTTCTTCCATTTAAGAATGATGGAGGCCACTGTGTTCTTGGGGACCTTCAATGCTGTCAATGCTTGTGCCTCAACACAATCCTGTCTCAGGGCTCTATGGACAATTCCTTTGACCTCATGGCTTGGTTTTTGCTCTGACATGCACGGTCAACCGTGGGACCTTACTGTACATAGACAGGTGTGTGTATTTCCAAATCATGTCCAATCAATTGAATTTACCACAGGTGGACTCCAATCAAGCTGTAGAAACATCTCAAGGATGATCAATGGAAACAGGATGCATCTGAGCTGAATTTTGAGTCTCATAGCAAAGGGACTGAATAGTTATGTAAATAAGGCATTTCAGTTTTTTATTTGTAATACATTTGTCTAAATGTCTAAAAACATATTTCGCTTTGTCATTATGGGTTATTGTGTGTAGATTGATGAGGAAAAAATTATGATTAATCAATTGCCTTGATCGACATCCACGGCACCCATGAAGCAGTTTTTGGGAGATTAACTACCTTGCTCAAGGGCAGAATGGCAGATTTTCCCAGCATGCCGGCTCCAGATTCAAACCAGCGACTTTCAGTTGCTGACTCAACACTCTAAATCGCTAGGCTAGCCACCTCACTCTCAGAGTGAGATACTGATAGCTTTTACTCAGTCAAATGTAACAAATAACTACATTTTTTATAAAGAACTGTACACCTGATACATTTGTGATATCAATATTTCAAAAAGTTTTTACAAAATTATTCAATACAGTAATATGAGATTTCTATGTTAAACATATTTGACATTTTCGTAATTTAAGACATTCTCTTCTCCAGAGTGACTTATAGTAAGTGTATTAATCTTACAATAGCTAGGTGAGACAACCACATATCACAGTCCAATATATAGGGTACAAACATAACATTGTTTGGGGTGACAGGGTAGCCTAGTGGTTAGAGCGTTGGCCTAGTAACCGGAAGGTTGCAAGTTCAAAACCCAAGCTGACAAGGTACAAATCTGTCGTTCTGCCCCTGAACAGGCAGTTAACCCACTGTTCCTAGGCCGTCAAGTCAGTTCTTTACTGACTTGCCTAGTTAAATAAAGGTAATTTTTTTTTTTTTTATTCAGCTAAATGATGGATATATACTGTATGCTCCCAGAAATGAGGTAGACTATTAGGAAGGATTTAATGAGGCGATCATGGTTGACACCTTACAAACTGTTGCACAGCAAATTAGTGTATCCTTTCTGCATTTGTAGAGTTTATTTCCAAAACGCTATATCCACAAATTTCTCACATTTGTGTTTTCTCATCAGAAATGATTGCTTATGCTCTTAAAGAAAAGGTTCTGGATAGAACCAAAAAGGGTTATATTGCTTGTTTCATATATGCCACCCCTAAAGGTTCTATATAGAACCATTTTAGAAGGTTCTTTGATCAGAACCTCAGGGGTTCTTCTTCACTGAACCAAAACTGGTTCCATATAGAAACCTTAGGTTCCATATAGGGTTCTACATGGAACCAATTTTGGTTCTAGAACCTTGAGGGCTGCCATATTAGAAGCAAGCATAAAATAATTTTTGGTTCCAAGAGTGTATGGGTAGGCTACCTTCATGTATGTGTAAAATATTACTGTTCTCAGATTTCTAATTCATAGATTTGAGATGTGTGTGAAAATGTGTTTTTTTTTGCTAAATGCTACAGTTGAAGTCGAAAGTTTACATAACCCTTAGCCAAATACATTTAAACTCAGTTTTCACAATTCCTGACATTTAATCTGAGTGAAAATTCCCTGTCTTAGGTCAGTTAGGGTCACCACTTTGTTTTAAGAATGTGAAATGTCAGAATAATATTAGAGAGAATGATTTATTGCAGCTTTTATTGCTTTCATCACATTCCCAGTGGGTCAGAAATGTACATACACTCAATTAGTATTTGGTAGCATTGCCTTTATATTGTTTAACTTGGGTCAAATGTTTTGTGTAGCCTTCCACAAGCTTCCCACAACAAGTTGGGTGAATTTTGGCCCATTCCTCCTGACAGAGCTGCTGTAACTGAATCAGGTTTGTAGGCCTCCTTGCTCGCACATGCTTTTTCCGTTCTACCCACACATTTTCTATAGGATTGAGGACAAGGCTTTGTGATGGCCACTCCAATACCTTGACATTATTGTCCTTAAGCCATTTTGCCACAACTTTGGAAGTATGCTTGGGGTCATTGTCCATTTGGAAGACCCATTTGCAACCAAGCTTTGACTTCCTGACTGATGTCTTGAGATGTTGCTTCAATAGATCCACATAATTTTTCTTCCTGATGAAGCCATCTATTTTGTGAAGTGCACCAGTCCATCCATCCATCCTTACAAAGCGCCCCCACAACACGATGCTGCCACCCCTTGCTTCACGGTTGGGATGATGTTCTTCGGCTTGTAAGCCTCCCCCTTTTTTCTCCGAACATAACGATGATAATTATGGCCAAACAGCTATATTTTTGTTTCATCAGACCAGAGGACATTTCTCCAAAAAGTACGATCTTTGTCCCCATGTGCAGTTGCAAACCATAGTCTGGCTTTTTTATTCCGGTTTTGGAGCTGTGGCTTCGTCCTTGCTGAGTGGCCTTTCAGGTTATGTCGATATAGGACTCATTTTACTGTGTATATAGATACTTTTGTACCTGTTTCCTCCAGCATCTTCACAAGGTCCTTTGCTGTTGTTCTGGGATTGATTTGCACTTTTCGCACCAAAGTACGTTCATCTCTAGGAGACAGAACGCGTCTCCTTCCATGGCAGTTTGACAGCTGCGTGGTCCAATGGTGTTTATACTTGCGTACTATTGTTTGTACAGATGAACATGGTACCTTCAGGCATTTGGAAATTGCTCCCAAGGGTGAACCAGACTTGTGGAGGTCTACAACTTTTTTTCTGAGGTCTTGGCTGATATCTTTTGATTTTCCCATGATGTCAAGCAAAGAGGCACTGAGTTTGAAGGTAGGCCTTGAAATACATCCACAGATACACCTCCAATTGACTCAAATTATGTCAATTAGCCTATCAGAAGCTTCTGAAGCCATGACATCATTTTCAGGAATTTTACAAGCTGTTTTAAGGCACAGTCAACTTAGTGTATGTAAACTTCAGACCCACTGGAATTGTGATACAGTGAATTATAAGTGAAATAATCTGTCTGTAAACAATTGTTGGAAAAATGACTTGTGTCATGCACAAAGTAGATGTCCTAACTGACTTGCCAAAACTATAGTTTGTTAACAAGACATTTTTGGAGTGGTTGAAAAACAAGTTTTTGAATGACTCCAACCTAAGTGTATGTAAACTTCCGACTTCAACTGTATGTGTATCTTGTCTGATTGTGAGATAATGGTGATAGACACATTTGACAGTCGATGAACCCAGCCTGGTCTCATAGACTGGACGTAACATTGTAAAAGTAAATCCAGGACCCTCAAATGAGTATGATACGGTATGATTACATAAGACAGATGGTTACTAAAGGCAAAGTATGAAATGGGTGATGGACATTCACAAATGAATATATCCCATACAAAACGTATCATACTAAAAGGAGTGTCTCGGATTTACGTACAGGATAATCCGAAATGCTCTGAGACCAGGTTGGTAAACCAAATCCTATAACGATGATTGACGTCGCCAGACAGAAGTAGGATCTCCCTCACAAACATTCTGGGACAACGGACAGACCCACACGAGTTTAGCTGAAGCATTCAGGTGTGTCCTCTCTGGCTTTAGACCGGTTGGACAGGTAAACAGAAGGCGACCTTGTAATGTCCCTGCCCGCGTGAATGGACCTGAGCTTGACTGGTCGGACCGGTAAGAGCTTCATTCCTTACTGGATCATCAGACCTGTTTGAACAGTCAACCACCAAGTTGTATAGATAAATAGAGCACCTTGTTGGTGAGAGGCACAGTCGGGATTTGAGAGCTGGAATTCACTGTCTCCAGACGAAGGTGAAGGTACTAATTCTGTACTTTACTACAGGATGCCAACTTTAGAAAACCTGGATTTGCATTCAAGATATTTTTCTCTTTTTTTTGTGCATGTATTTTTGTGCCTGAAGAACATGAATGATTGTACCTCTTTGGTCCAGTGGTTCTTGACAGTTCAACAGTATTTACCGAAATTGTGAAATGTTTAGGACCACTCGATCAGCGCAAGGGAACTTTCTACCCCAGCCGTTGAACTTTCGTCACTCCAAAAAAGGACGTTTCCAAAGACCAACGGGACAACAGAGGTAGACTGCTGTATAGGCCTATCTGTGCAGTTTATTGACACTGTCCACTACAACATGTTTGTTTGTTTTTGAACGCAATAGTCACTGTTTAAGACGTGCTACAATTATTTACAAATGTATTATCAGAATAGGTTAGGACGTTTTTTTGTATGGGCCTCTCGCAGTAGGTACACATTCTATTTATTTCCCCCATACTAGAGTAGGCCTATTTGTATAGGAACATAATGTATGTTTGTGAATGTTTATGTTTATTGATTTACAACATACATTTAACTATTGTAAAGTGAATTGTTATTTTCTAAATAAATGTAAAAAATTGGTCAATAAGCCTAGAATTACTTTTTTTTGCTATAATTGCATGTTTGAAGCAAAAGGAGATGTATTGTCTGTGTCTAACCCTTTCCATTGTACCCATTTTATCTCTTTGCAAGACAATATAATGTTGCATCTAATAGCCTACAACATGAATCTATGTTGTCCAAGCCTCAGGGCCTCTTAAAAAAACCTTCTGTCCACATGAGCCTTTCTGACAGAACAAGGGCTTCATTTTTTTCTTCATAAACAAGTGAATTGCCGGTGGTTCATTGGGATACAGTCCGCTTCCCCTCTCATGTCAACGGGTTAAACAGATATTTCTGGATCACTGAATGTCGAGTGCGGTCGGTTCTAGTTACCACAGCTACAAAGTAATATACCCCACCTATTTCTACAATATGATTTTAAACCATTTTCTACCAGAAATACCATCATACAGTATTGAGTGGATACATTTTTGTACTTTTTTTCCCATCATGGCACCCCATGGGAATCAAACTCACAACACTGGCATTACCACGCTCTACCAACTAAGCCAAATCTAACATGTTTTAAAATATAAGTCAGTTAAGAACAATTTCTTATTTACAATGATAGCTTACCATAGACAAACACTAACTGGGACAACACTGGGCAAATTGTGCTCCACCCTATGGGACTCCCAATCACAGCCAGTTGTGACACAGGCTGGAATCGAACCAGGGTCTGTAGTGATGCCTGTAACACTAAGATGCTGTGACTTAGACCACTGCACCACTCAGGGGCCTGTTAACCACACTGCTAACCTTATTTGTATTCATGAACTTTTATGATAGGCTTCTAGACAATTTGGACTTGGTTCAGAGCAATGAACGGCGAAAGCTTGAAAGCTTACGGACGTGCTCTGTTTTGACCCTGGGACATTCATGAGGACATTATACGCACCCTGGGACATTACACGCACATGCACGTGCGGAGGCAGGCAACCACTCACACACACACACACACACACGAATACACACAGGTGACCTACTTTTATTCGAAAACTTCAATCTTTGGAAAACCTTAGCATATTTCTGGACAAATTTGAAGGTTAAATATTGTTGTACTATAGCCTAGGTCTATATGCCTACTGTGGATATAGGCTACGATAGAGACCACATTCCTCAACCATAGTGCCTACCTCTCTTGTCTTTACTGTCTGACATCAAACACTCATTGTAGATTAATGTTTTTTTTTTATGTTTAAATGGATTCAACCAACCAAAACCGCAAGGGTTAAACCCGATGAATTAGAATGGAAAACAGCCCAGCCAAAGGGCCTTCCATCATCATACCTTGCAAATAGAACTTGGAAAAGCTAAAACTCCAAGATCTGCACCCTTGACACGGTCCACAGACCAAATGATTGCACCCAATTGTTTTTTCATTTGTACCAGTCAGTCAACTGTCTCCAAATTGCTTTTCTGTGGTAGGCTGTCTGGTGTGAATGAGGGTCCAAATCATAGGGAACATTAAGAAATAATGTTGTTGTCATCTCAAAGCACCAAGTGTGATTATATAACTGGTTTGGAATTTATTTCCATTTAATTTTACGTTTCACCTCACTTCCCCCTTTCCATTGCGCATGGAGAAAAGGCCTTAAAACGACGATTTAATTCTAAAATGGATAAGAAATAACATATGGAAAGACTGGGGACAGTTTTTGCAACAGGCTATCAATCAAGGGTACATGAATAGAGAATAGGTTGGATTTACCCCACAAGCTTTCAATTTCCCTATAACTGGGCCAACAAATACCTTTAACCTTAGGCCTACATAGATGTGATAAAGAGATCAATGGTATGCAGACCGAAGAGGACAGACTGACACCGGATTGGCGTACATTCAAACAAATCTTATTTTACAAAGTGGATATTCATCAAATCTGTCATGATTGATGTATTGTAACAGGCCCACTATGTGGTTACTAAAGTCAGATTTGGATACATGTTCCTGTTTTCACTGCATAACATTAAGAAGTAGTCCCTTTTCAGGTTTAGAAGAAGTGACTGCTAAATTCTAACTTCTTACCAAAACTGACTAACTTCTTCTAACTCCCCGTTCATATAAACTGGTACTGTAGCATAGCTAGCATAGAGAAATCGGTGGTAGTAGCCAGTTGTTTTTAACTGTAATGCATTTGATTGGTGATGATGACATGAACATGTCCAATTTTTACCTCAACATAGTGTGATATAGCCTACACGTATAAACAACAGCCTAAATGTTGGCTATTTCGCTGGGGGGACAATGAGGAGATTCGGGATCTTTCCCCTACAGCATCTTTCCCCCAAGCGTTTCCATGGCGTTTCCATTGTTTTGGTCGAATTCCATTGACCTCTTTACCTCATTTGTATTTGATTTTTTATTGAACCTTTATTTAACTAGGCAAGTCAGATAAGAACAAATGATTATTTACCACATCTATAGGCCTAACCTACAATGTGACTCTCTTGTTGTCTAAAATAAGTAAAACAGTCTAAATCGATCGACGGAAGCAAACATGGCATTTGGCTCTATTTTGCCAACTGTTTCACTGTGTTTTCTTTCCCGAGGAGAAGCTAAAGGTTAAGAAGTTGGACAAAACATTTATATCCAGAGCTTCTCTTTGTATTAATTAAAGGGAAATACTTGACTGGCGAGATTACACAGGCTGGTTAACATCTGAGATGTCCCGTGGGACACTTTCTTTGGGATTTTCGTCACCTTTCGGGGCAGACCAAGCCTACTCCCACAGATGGGTGCCCATGTTACATTTTTTTTTTTTTTTACAATGGCATATAATGATTGCCTCTGGACCCTGACAATTCATTAAAATATAATTTCTCAGGCCTCGATCACACCGACAGTGTTATTGCATTTTGGTACACCAGAATTACATTCCTTTCCAATGACACGCTACGTTTGCCTTGCAGCATTGCCTTGTAGAGGCAGTTGTAGTGCATTCTGTGTGGTGCATACGTTGGATTTATTATGCATCAAACTGAATGTATAGACGGCTGGACAGAAATGGTAGCAGAAGGTGAGTGTTGAACTTTTGTTGCACACACATCCAGATGATGATGCGTACTATTTTGCGCAAATGTATATACTGTCTGTGTGATCTAGGCATAACCCTCTTGACAGGTGTATTGCTGTTTGAAAGTGTGTTTAACCTATGGTCTGACACTGGCATAGGCCTAATCCAAATACTGGCATAGGCCTAATCCAAATACTGGCATAGGCCTAATACAAATACTGGCATAGGCCTAATCCAAATACTGGCATAGGCCTAATCCAAATACTGGCATAGGCCTAATACAAATACTGGCATAGGCCTAATACAAATACTGGTTTAGGCCTAATACAAATACTGGCATAGGCCTAATCCAAGTACTGGCATAGGCCTAATCCAAATACTGGCATAGGCCTAATACAAATACTGGCATAGGCCTAATACAAATACTGGCTTAGGCCTAATTCAAATACTGGTTTAGGCCTAATACAAATACTGGCATTGGCCTAATACAAATACTGGCATAGGCCTAATCCAAATACTGGCATAGGCCTAATCCAAATACTGGCATAGGCCTAATACAAATACTGGTTTAGGCCTAATACAAATACTGGCATAGGCCTAATACAAATACTGGCATAGGCTTATTACAAATACTGGCATAGGCCTATTACAAATACTGGTTTAGGCCTAATCCAAATACTGGCATAGGCCTAATCCAAATACTGGCATAGGCCTAATACAAATACTGGCATAGGCCTAATACAAATACTGGCATAGGCCTAATACAAATACTGGCATAGGCCTAATCCAAATACTGTTTTAGGCCTAATCCAAATACTGGCATAGGCCTAATCCAAATACTGGCATAGGCCTAATACAAATACTGGCATATGCCTAATCCAAATACTGGCATAGGCCTAATCCAAATACTGGCATAGGCCTAATCCAAATACTGGCATAGGCCTAATCCAAATACTGGCATAGGCCTAATCCAAATACTGGCATAGGCCTAATCCAAATACTGGCATAGGCCTAATCCAAATACTGGCATAGGCCTAATCCAAATACTGGCATAGGCCTAATCCAAATACTGGCATAGGCCTAATACAAATACTGGTTTAGGCCTAATACAAATACTGGCATAGGCCTAATCCAAGTACTGGCATAGGCCTAATCCAAATACTGGCATAGGCCTAATACAATACAAATACTGGCATAGGCCTAATACAAATACTGGCATAGGCCTAATACAAATACTGGTTTAGGCCTAATACAAATACTGGCATAGGCCTAATCCAAGTACTGGCATAGGCCTAATCCAAATACTGGCATAGGCCTAATACAAATACTGGCATAGGCCTAATACAAATCCTGGTTTAGGCCTAATTCAAATACTGGTTTAGGCCTAATACAATACAAATACTGGCATAGGCCTAATACAAATACTGGCATAGGCCTAATACAAATACTGGCATAGGTCTAATCCAAATACTGGCATAGGCCTAATCCAAATACTGGCATAGGCCTAATACAAATACTGGTTTAGGCCTAATACAAATACTGGCATAGGCCTAATACAAATACTGGCATAGGCCTATTACAAATACTGGCATAGGCCTATTACAAATACTGGTTTAGGCCTAATCCAAATACTGGCATAGGCCTAATCCAAATACTGGCATAGGCCTAATACAAATACTGGCATAGGCCTAATCCAAATACTGGCATAGGCCTAATCCAAATACTGGCATAGGCCTAATCCAAATACTGGCTTAGGCCTAATACAAATACTGGCATAGGCCTAATCCAAATACTGGCATATGCCTAATCCAAATACTGGCATAGGCCTAATCCAAATACTGGCATAGGCCTAATCCAAATACTGGCATAGGCCTAATACAAATACTGGCATAGGCCTAATCCAAATACTGGCATAGGCCTAATACAAATACTGGCATAGGCCTAATCCAAATGAAAGAATGCGAGGAAATTGAGTGTTTTCAAGTTTCTCTGGATTGTCTCATTGATTGTGGGTGGTATATGTAGGTGAACACGTAACCTACATTCATGTTAATATGCATGCATGGCTATCAGTTTATTGGATCTCTGCTTTTTTGGCCAACATTTCCAAAGGGATGCGAGAGACTTCACCACAGCACCCATTGATATGAAATTCAATCGTCCCTCTCACTCCTCTTAACTATTCTGCTGGTTAAATCAATGCATGCATACAATTGTGATTGGATCCCTAGTCTAGACACATCTTAATCTCAAAGGGTATAGGCCTATAGTTCTCCATATGGAAAAGAGTATCTGGAAACAAGCATATAACTCTGACCAAAGGCACAAGCCTCAGTTGTAGTCTTCCTTATTCAGCTACAGGCATCATTCAGCACTAACTACATATTACTCCTTTATAAAGGGTCACACATTTCCAACTGAAGGTTTCACTTTATTAAAAGCCATTTAGTCAAGGTCTTACAAGGAGAGTAATTGACCCCTGCTTCTTGGAACAATCAGACAAACCAACCCCTAACTTCTGGGAGACGAAGCAATAGAACACGTTTGACAGAAATGACTTTGTTTTCGCTCATAATGGCCGCCTGGTTATCTGAAACGAGCTTTCTGTGTTCAGAAGATAAGATTTTTTTATTAGGCGTCAGGATGTAATGTCTTACAATTCGCCTCTAAAGCGCCAAAGAAAAATAGACGTTATCTACTCAATTAAGCATTGTGATGAAGTCACTCGTGGATATTCCTCCATCTCTGGCAATACAAAAAGCCCCGACTGCCCTGATAGGATTGAAGTCATTTTCCGTTTTATCTGTGGGTCAGGTGGCTTTGGCGTGCATCAATCAACATAGACGCCCAGAAAAACAGGTTGTTAAAAACCCCACACAAGGAGAACGCTAATGGGCAACCCCTACATGAACCGGTTGATTAATTTCAGAGGCCATCTCCCTACGGGTAGGTAAAGGTTATCCACCAAACAGGCACATAATGATGGTCAAATAAAGGTGAAGTGGGCTATGACTAAGCTAGAAGGGCTGCGGCACATATTACAGGAATATGAAAACAGATGAGAGCGCACTACTGTCACTTTTAAGCAAGTACAGGCCTACACCATATAGGCCTACAAAGGTTAATACTTTTCTTTAAAAAAATAATCGAATGAAAACATCAGGCGATCTCTACGGCACTGACAACAGAACAGTCTAATGTTGTACTCATTTAAAAAAAGGTTGGCCATTTTGTCCCATGACTGCCGATCTATGCATTGAAATATTAAACTCAAGAAACATAGTTGCATTATTACATTACTTATGCTTGAGAATATGAAAGCAGTCTCCCGACCAAAAGGACACACACACACACACCAATAGAGCAATGGAGACAAACCAATATGAATATGTCAATAGACGACATGAGAGCTTGTGGGGGCCTATGTGTCCGCTGGTGTGGCCACCGAATGCGGCGTGAGCGCGCATTCAAAAACCAGTGTTTGAAGACGCTGAGTGTGAGTGAACGAGTGAATGGCAGGGGGCGGATGCTTTCAGGTGGTCCACGCGTGGTACGCTCATATGCTTTCATTTGGGACTGATGGAATGAGCGCGACCGAATAGGATCCGATTCCAGCGCCACTGTGAAAGACATGATAGCCTACGGACTTGGTTGGGGAACTTTCGGAATCGGACAAGAGAAAGGTGCTTTTGTCGTGATGGGAATATAACGTTGAAAATATGAAAATACGAGATGATACCTGGTGCGTGTCGGTTTAACATAATTATAGAGACTTGAGTGACTTTCCATGGCTTTATATAATTCCGCTGGGACCTCTGAGGTGGAAAAAACGATGTCCACATATGAGGATCTGGGTGCGTTCTATGTGGATACCGATGGCTATCCACATGGCTATATATTTGGATATACCAGTCATCTAATGCGAAGAAAAGCTCAGGTAAGCTCATGACAAATTTAAAATATTGCATATGCAACTAAGGTATTGCAAGTGGTTATATTTTGTTGTTGACTGAATGTTAAAGAAGTCTGCGTCTTTATCAGAAGATACGTTTACTTTTGTTTGTTGATGATTCGCCGACGTTGTCCAAGATTCAGCACGTTGAACAGCGCCCGTTCTTCCGTGGATAAGATGTTACTTCGTTGTCGTGATGAAGTTAACAAAGACGGGCTACGAAAATATACTGTCAGAGTAGGTTATCATGGCTACGAAAATATACTGTCAGAGTAGGTTATCATGGCTACGAAAATATACTGTCAGAGTAGGTTATCATGTCTACGAAAGTATACTGTCAGAGTAGGTTATCATGTCTACGAAAGTATACTGTCAGAGTAGGTTATCATGGCTACGAAAATATACTGTCAGAGTAGGTTATCATGTCTACGAAAGTATACTGTCAGAGTAGGTTATCATGTCTACGAAAGTATACTGTCAGAGTAGGTTATCATGTCTACGAAAGTATACTGTCAGAGTAGGTTATCATGTCTACGAAAGTATACTGTCAGAGTAGGTTATCATGTCTACGAAAGTATACTGTCAGAGTAGGTTATCATGTCTACGAAAGTATACTGTCAGAGTAGGTTATCATGTCTACGAAAGTATACTGTCAGAGTAGGTTATCATGTCTACGAAAGTATACTGTCAGAGTAGGTTATCATGTCTACGAAAGTATGCATTTGAAAGTTAGCAGAAGTTTTAGTGCAACATGCATAAAGCCTATTGATAAATGTCGGTTACACTAAAAGGAGTCACGAGACCAGACTTTCAATTTTTTTGCTGAACACCTTTTTATATACTGGCGCTTTTGAGTGGAACAAACTACCACAGCAACTCAAAGCCATGCCACCCATAACTTAATTTAAAAAGAATGTCAAAAGCTGGCTAATGATCGAGCTATAGAAGAAAGGAAAACATTTCTGTATGTAGTAATACTCTAGACTATGACAATGTCGTCCTTTGTTTTGTTATGTTATCTGTCTAACCAATGTATGCCCAGTAGGCTAGGTATACTGTGTAACCTAGGATTACTACGTTTATGTTTCTACTTTTTTTAAAAACATTTAAGACGACCACAGTGGAAATACGTGTTCAAACTTGTTTTGTGTCATCCTCGATGATTGTAAATGCATTATCCGCATGTGTGGCTGTATTGTGTTTAACATTGTCAAATACATCTATATTTCTATTGTCAAATCAAACTAATTAGCCATTTTCAGTAGGCTTGTCAATCCACGCAACAGCAGCAGTTGTTTGACGATAATGCATATGAGAAACACAGATAGGCTACGGACGTGCTGTCATTACTCCTATGTCAGATATCAATGTCTGTCTGTACTGTGAGCCGACATCAACAGCCTAATCTATAACGAGTAATTGTGTCAGATAATGGTCAGGTGAGGGCGCCAGAGCAATACGAATCAGGGCCTTCGTCTTGTTATAAAATGTGGTGTTAGCAGCAATCCCAACCCGAGTACAATAGCCTACTGTGGGGCGAGCGTGAGTTCTTGACTATAAATCATTTCGATCACACAGGCGCACAAAATACTTCCAAATGAATTCTTTGTATAGGGGACTTGACTGTAAACGAGTAGCTTCGATAATCCTTCCGACCAAGCACTCTCCATCCTCATTGTTGGAAATGTGCGGACTTTGTTATGCAAATGCAGGCAATTAAAATGTCGATCACAAAGCCTAGCAATTTTTTAAAGATGTCGTTCATAAATTGAAACAGTAGCCTAATCCTTGTCATCAAGAGTGAAAATAAGTGATGAACGTTTTGGCAAAGTAATATGAGGTTTATTACAGTCAACCAATACAAATTATACAATTGAATCTCCATTATGATCTATTTTAGGCCTATGTGCAGTCATTGTGAAACTGAACTTGCTTGACAGAGCGCCTCATATCCCCTAGTCAAACGTCCCATCACAAAGTTAGAACAAGTTGAAACCGAGAGCTCCACCCATCCATCCCATGTAGGCTAGTGCTTCATCCGAACAGTCCACCAAATTGAATTCTGCCGCTGTCAGACGCGCTGTGGGTATGAGTTAAACTGCCAAGGGACTACTGCAAGGACTATTTTATCACCATACATTGTTCTGGGCGATTTACCAATATATGGAAGGGCCAAATCGTCACCAATAAATGTGGGAACTGTAGGCAATAGCGTTAGATAGGCTGGAGGTTCGATCGAAAAAGTGTGTGAGTTGGTAACATAGACGAGATGTACTCACAGTATTGGAATACGGCTCGAGGACGCAAACCAGACTACAGGAGATATACGGTGAGGTCCCTTGAGTAAATCGATGGATGATATTTCAGATGTCTGAGATGAGTTAACTATACAACTTTATTTGCTATTGCATTGTGTAAAGTAAAACATCAGACCCTGACTACTTTTGTTTATATGGAGACCTTTGCATATCAACTTTAAGGGGCAATCAGATACATACATTTTTGTAGTTCTAAATGAATTACACATGTATATATATATTACCCATTGATTTTGTAAGAACATAACTTATAAATGCCTCATGAGCTTAGTTCAACTGTCATACCCCATCAGAACCCCAAATATAAGCCTTTTTTACTACTTTTGTTTTGTAAACAAACACTGTATAGCCTGAATACATGATTAAAAACATGATTTTAATCTGATGGATGGCCACTCCTACAATCCAACCATAGCTATGTCTATGCATTTGAGAGTGCCTACATTTCTTCAGCCACATTCTGCAGCTGTTTACCAAATCAGTGGCGGGGTAACCGGCTGCTTTGTTGTTGTTTGAAGTACAGATTGCCCCTTTAACCTTTCACCTTTATCCTAATTTCTCATTGGGGGGGGGGGGGGGGTCTGTTGAGTGTGATTACCACCACCATTATTATCAAGTTACAATCCTCCATCATACAGGTGTGCATATGTGTTTTTGCTGTATTGGTAACTATTGGTAACTTCCCTGTTTTATAAGGTTGTTGAGGGAGAGACCCTGATATCTCTGGGAGTCAAAGCAAGGAGGAGGCTTCAGTCGGCGCCGGTGGAGGAAGTCGAATGCGGCGGCCGGCCGAACCCTGAGGGCGCTGGGTCAGTGTCTGTGACGGAGTTGAGTCACTACGGGGAAAAGGGAGAAGGCGAGGGGCCCTTGTGCCAACGATGCCAGATCATCGCTACAGAGCTGAACAGGCAAGCGCTTGCTTTGGCCGATCCTGCGTCCCTGAAGGTTTGTAACTTTGAACGCTCCCCTCTTCACCAATAAACAATTACTTAAGGCAACCGTCCCAACAGTGTAGTCGGACAAACAAATCTGCTTTTATATATATCCTTCTTTCATGGTTTTAGGCTTATAGATGCTGTCACTGCATGGTTTAAACACCCAGAACAAAAGCCCAAGTAGGCCTACAGTTAAAAGATTATAACTTCACATAGACATGTCATTGAGGTCTCCTGGTCCAGTGGTCTAAGACACAGCATCTCAGTGCAAGACCCCTCACTGAAGCACCTAGTTCAAATCTAGGCTGCATCACATCTGGCCATGATCGGGCGGTGCACTTTTGGCCCAGCGTTGGCAGGTAGGGTGTTGTTGTAAATAAGAATTTGTTCTTAACTGACTTGCCTAGTTAAATAAAGGTAAAATCATTTTTAAAAATTGGTTCAGATAGACATGTAGCCTATGAATGATACGCACACAAATACCAGATAAATCTACAAAACAGCTGATGTTACAAATTATTTTTTACCTGTAGGCTATATCACAACCTGGCTATTGCTTTGAGGAAAAAACAGGGCATAAAAGGCTGCTGGTGTCCCATAACCTCTCATGGGCCTATCCCATGATTTCCCATGTGAATGCCATGGGACTTTTGCATAAGAGTTATTTTTAAGGCATAGAACCACGATCATAGGACAATGTAGAAGTGTGGAGAGGCATTTGATACTGAGGTCTTTTGTCAGGTTTGTATTGCTGAGAATAATCCTCAAAGTGCACTCCTGTCCCAATTGTGGTCGGGGACATTGCTCATGGGCCTGTTGCCAATAGTGACAGCGCTCTCTTCCCATCCTATCAGAGCAAAAGTAGAACTTGGCGGATTCGCTAGATGCACCCAGCTATGATACAGTATGCGCTGTGCTGTGCATGTGTGTGAGAGATAGTCACAGAGGAAGTCAGAGAGTGAGAGAGAGAAGCAGAGAGAGAGAGAACAATAAGCAGAGAGAGAGAGCGAGAGAGAGAGAGATTGTGTGTGAGAGAGAGAGAGAAGCAGAGAGAGAGAGAAAGATAAGCAGAGAGAGAGCGAGAGAGAGAGAGCGTGAAGCAGAGAGAGAGTGAGAGAGAGAGTGAAGCAGAGAGAGAGAGAGTGTGTGTGAGAGAGAGAGAGTGAAGCAGAGAGAGAGTGAAGCAGAGAGAGAGAGAGTGTGTGTGTGAGAGAGAGAGAGAGAGAGAGAGAGAGATGCATAAGCAGAGAGAGCAAGAGAGATAGAGAGAGAGAGAGAGAGAGAGAGAGAGAGAGAGAGAGAGAGAGAGAGAGAGAGAGAGAGAGAGAAAGTTTTGGTAACACTTTATTTGGAAAGTCCATCTGTGGATGCTCTTCAGACTACCTACAGACTATCAGTAACATTTCAACTACTAATCCTAACCCTTATCTGAGCGAGAGAGACAGAGAGAGAGAGAGAGAGAGAGAGAGAGAGAGAGAGAGAGATGCATAAGCAGAGAGAGCAAGCGAGAGAGAGAGAGATGCATAAGCAGAGAGAGCAAGCGAGAGCGAGCGAGAGAGAGAGAGAAAGATAAGCAGAGCGAGAGAGAGAGAAAGAGAGAGAAAGTTTTGGTAACACTTTATTTGGATAGTCCATCTGTAGATGCTCTTCAGACTACCTACAGACTATCAGTAACATTTCAACTACTAATCCTAACCCTAAACTTAACCCTTACCCTAATCCTGGCCCTAAACTTAACCCTTATCCTAACCTTAACCCTAGCCATAAACTTAACCTTAACCGTTACCCTTAGGCTCGTTTATACTTTGTCTATCGACATGTCTGTCAACAAGTGTCGTTGGTCAAAACTACATTTAATGTATACTCTGGTGGACTGTCTATAGACCGTCACTGCGACTGTCGGTTTCCTTGTCGCAGACAGATGAAAAAGTTCAACTTTGACCTGTAACGACTGTAAAAACCCAGGGTTTATAAGCGCGGATATCGACTCTGCCGCTTGAGCGTGCTTTTGTGGTACAGTCAATAACGCGCTGAACTTCGGGCTAGAAGGTAGAGGGTTCGGGACCTGTTCCCTGCTGTTTCATTGCAAGACTATAAACACCAGGAAATATTCCCACGCAACCCCCCCCCGGATAGTCGCTCTGTAGAGTGACTACAGAGCGACTATTCGGACTATCCCAATAAATGGACCAGGTTTTTTGCCCATTGAGACAATGGACCCATCCAGTTTTCAGAACTTGACCAGTTCACACCCTGGTAAAAAAAACTCTGTCTTCTGTACTTGTCAACACATTTTCAAACTTGCGCACTTCCTATGTCTGACCTTCTCCTCCCCTACCATGGTACATTTTAATGTAACCCGCTTTGGCTTACATGCATGTGATTTCTCCTACTCTTAGCAGTCAAGATATTCCTTATTATAAATACATTACTGTTGACCAGAGGCCATAGCTAAATGTAATGCACTATGTAGGGAACAGGAGGCCATTTGGGACGCGACCAAGTTATTTGCCCAGCATATAAAGGGGACCTAGTCAGCACTTTGAGCTCATCATCATGAGTGATGGCTTTCATCGGGATCCCCATCAGCCACGGAAGAAGGAAGTGCTGAACATCAGAAATGGAGCCAGTCATGTCCATTATTATTATTATTAAGTGTATCCAGATAGTGTTCATAAAACGCCACTCTTCCGTACGTTGTCCAAGGCAGTTTTATGTTCACCTTCTGAGAAGACCGCTTTGGTTATGGAGTTAGTCGGATTTTTGAATAGGATTTGACAGAACATCTTCAAGCTGAATTTATCACCATTTACCACACACTTCTCAGTAACACACCCCACTGGGCACACACTGGATGAGGGTATAATATAATATAGTATAATATAACCAGAGTATAATTGAATATAGTATAGTATAATAACAATATATCCCAAGTTTCCCTTGGCTCTTTTGTTAGATCATGTGGAAATCCATGCCAGATCACGCTCGCTCTATCTGTGAGATCGGCATGTCATTCCCAATAACCAAATCTGAAATGAAGTCCACCTTGACTCCACGCTGTAATGGTGGTACGGGCCGGCATACTCTCTCATGGGGCGTGGGTTTCTGCCCATGCGTGATGGTATAGGGGCATGTCATGTATCAGGCAGAGATTTGATTATCACCCCCCTCCCTGGGCCCATGGATAGTTTAGTCTGGCTTGCAGTCTGGGGAGCGACATTTTGTTTCCGGGAGTTCCAATACTGTACCATGCCATTGCATTGTGTGTGCTGTATGTATCGCTGTTTACTAAATCTCTGGTTGAGTTTGTCCTCATGGAAATTGCTCAAGAAAAGTTACAATATTTTAAAAAAACAGCTGCAGATTAGAATTGATCCTGTATATTTTAAATATTACAGTGCATTTGTTCACAGTGCAGTTGCGAGTAGAAAATGTTGCCCTGGACATGTGCCTAACTAACCGTAACCCCCAGGTCATTTGGCTTGGTGTGATGTAGTTTCGGCTCATACCTCATGGCCTGCCTGCCTGCCTCAGACTATGGCTGGATTTCAATGGCTTTTTCTCCCTCCTTTACTTTGTGACCATTGATATCAGTTTGAACAAAATTGCTTTTTCACCACATCATGTCATTTTAGATCAGTGTTCAAGGAAAAGAGATGAAGACAGGAGCCTATTCTAGGTTATTGGGAAATGGCCTACAGCGCAGTCTGTGTCAGAATGGCACCAGCCACATTGAAGGGATGGCTGTTTCCTTGAGTCTGTTTAGTCCTCACTTGGTTTTTATGTTTCCACAATTTTTATATTATAAACACAGGGTCGTATAGTTGTCTATACACAGGGTCGTATAGTTGTCTATACACAGGGTCGTATAGTTGTCTATACACAGGGTCATATAGTTGTCTATACACAGGGTCGTATAGTTGTCTATACACAGGGTCTTATAGTTGTCTATACACAGGGTCGTCATATAGTTGTCGATACACAAGGTCATATAGTTGTCTATACACAAGGTCATATAGTTGTTTATACACAGGGTCATATAGTTGTCGATACACAGGGTCATATAGTTGTCTATACACAAGGTCATATAGTTGTCTATACACAGGGTCGTATAGTTGTCGATACACAGGGTCATATAGTTGTCTATACACAGGGTCGTATAGTTGTCTATACACAGGGTCGTATAGTTGTCTATACACAGAGTCATATGTACTGTATAGTTACACACGTGTGAGAACTGAGTTTCTTTGGAAGTTGGAGAAGCCATTTGTAGACGTGCCAGTCTTTGCTCAGAAGTTTATGTTGTTGGAGAGCTCTAGGGTCCATAAAAAAAAACATGAGTGTGTTTTCAAAGATATTTTCAAAATTGCATAGACCAAGGTCTGAGCATCAAATTGAATTTACTTAGCTTACTTCAAGTGTTTCCCAGGACCTCCAAACTATAAACAGTTCAGATGGTGTCTTAGGTTGAGGGATATGACTCATGTATCATATTTAATTGTCAACACATGTGCAGAATTTTTCTCAACTAGAATGACATCATATGAAAGGGAGTGTGAATGTATCCACTCTCTCCTTGATGTTTACTTTTACCTAGCCATTGTTATATACAACAGCAAGTGCCTCATTGTCTTTGAAAACAATGCCAGTCGCGGAGTGTTAATAACGGAGGACAAAGAGGAAGTGAGCCTTGTTGATCTTCGCTCTGCTCTGAAAGTCTATTCCTTTAGACATCTTTGGTTCAATTCAATCAAACCCGCAGTGCATTGCAGTATTTAACTGTGATTATGCTACCGCCACCATCCTGGTAGCATAAATAGTATAACTCATGTAACTACAAACATTTGTTTTCAAACAAAAAACTGGTTTCTCATGACATCATGCCACCCTCAAGCTCTGGGAGAAAATGCTCCCACTTTACCCAAGCTCCCACCAGGCAACCACCTAGAACTGTTGGTGTTTGTTTTCAACCCTGCCTTGTCTGAATGCCACCGTTGAGAATGGGCAATGTGTTTTGTCATAGATTAGACAGGGATGGCATTTCTCATAGGGTGCTGCGGGTCCTGGTCGGATGTTATCGGCTTCTTGGCAGAGAAAAGTAGCATGGATTTGTCCAAGATTGACCAAGTTGTGATGTTAAGATTGCCAACATCCTCATGGGAAACATACTGGAATATATGCAGGTGCTTGCTAGGAGTCCAAACACAGAAGGTTTAGAGTCTTAATGTATTAAAAACAAAAACAAAGTGAGAAGTAGGCATTGGTCTGAAGCCTTAAAAGAAAGGAAATTCACATGAGCAACACACTACTCCACTCAAGGTTTTCCAGCACACAGCTTTGACCTACTGCAGTAGTTATATTGGTCTATTGTACTTCAAATAATGTGTAGGCAGGTTTCTTAGGATTCAAACCTTCTCACACAGCCTAATTCAGACTCTTAGAGGAGGTGTTCCCACAATAATGTCATTTGTACCGCATGCAAGTTAAATGATCAGATTCTTCACACACCACACTAATCCAATTGCACTAACTTTTCAAGCTTGTTTTTCAGTATATTAAATAAGCTTTTCTTTTATACTTCCAAGACCATCAGGCTTGATTGAGCAAGCTATTTTTTCTTGTAGTAATGTGGTGCCTGCCTGTATTTCCTTAAAGCTCTTTATTTAGCACGACGTAGGTGACAGGTAGCCCTAACAGTTAAGATAATTGGGCCAGTAACCGAAAGGTTGCTGGTTCGAATCCCCAAGCTGAATACAGTAGGTGAGAAATTTGTTGATGTGCCCTTGAGCATGGCCCTTAACCCTAATTGCTCTTATAAGCCACTCTCTATAAGAGTGTCTGCTAAATGACTTAATATAATGTCATTGAGAACAAATATATACACTGAGTGTACAAAACATTATGAACACCTGCTTTTTCCTAGACATAGACTATCCAGGTGAAGGCTACGATACCTTATTGATGTCACCTGTTAAATCCACTTCAATCAGTGAAGAAGAAGGAGACAGGTTGGAGAAGGATTTGGACTATTGAGACATGGATTGTGTATGTGTGCCATTCAGAGGGTGAATGGGCAAGACAAAAGGTTTAATTTTACATTTGAGTCATTAAACTATTATCTTATTCAGAGCGACTTACAGATAGTGCATTCATCTTAAGGTAGCTAGGTGGGACAACCACATATCACAGGTATATAAATGACATTTATACTCAATAAAGTAGCTATCAGTAGAGTCAGAGAAAGGGGTTCCTGATTTTCCTGATTGACTGACCTTCATAAAAGTAATGATTGACTGTAGTTTCTCTTTGCTTATTTGCTTATTTGAAGGAACGAAATTCCATTCCAAATGAACTTTTAACAAGGCACACCTGTTAATTGAAATGCATTCCAGGTGACTACCTCATGTGAAGCTGGTTGAGAGAATGCCAAAAATGTGCAAAGATGTCATCAAGGCAAAGGGTGGATACTTTGGAAAATCAAAAATATATTTTAATTTGTTTAACACTTTTTGGGTTACTACATGATGTGTTATTTCATAGTTTTGATGTCTTCACTATTATTATACAATGTAGAAAATAGTAAAAATAAAGAACAACCCTTGAATGAGTAAGTTTGTCCAAACTTTTGACTGGTACTGCATATTATTTTAATAGCAGGACACGAGTGTCGCAGCGGTCTAGGGCACAGCATCTCAGTCCAAGAGGCGTCACTACAGTCCCTGGTTCGAATCCAGGCTGCATCACATCCGGCTGTGATTGGGCGGCGCACAATTGGCCCAGCGTTGTCCTGGTTTGGCTGGGGTAGGCTGTCATTGTAGTAGGCTGTCATTGTAAATTGAGTTTGTTCTTTACTGAGTTGCCTAGTTAAATAAAGGTTAATGTAAAACAAAAAAAAGTCCATTATTCCAATGAAGAGTATGAATTAGGCTGTTTGAGAAAATTTGAATCCTAAGAACCTTGCAATCTTGCATATTATTTGAAGTAATAGACCAACATAGCTACTGTAGTAGGTCAAAGTACGGTAAATCTGCAGTTTTTGAGGTGGTGAATCGAATGTTTCCTGGGACAATGGTGGTCTTCTCTGATATCGCGCAGCGAAGGATCTGGATGTTCGATTGGGACCCGAAGATAAACAAGTGCATAGAGAGGGCCCGGCGCTCCGTCAATCAGCTTGTCCATTTCAGGGAACACAATCCACCACCCTGCCATTAAGCAATGTGTCCATGGGATGTACCGTAGGGGTGGAGAGCATCGGATTGATGAGGGCAAGAACATATTCTTTGAGTTGAGAGTTGGTCTCTCCAGTCTCCACCTTTCTATTCTCCATAGTAGGAAGACTGAGAAGGGTGCAATTGCAGCCCGCAATTCAGGGAATTCCTGCAATCTGCAGGAACCACCCTTTATACTTCAATTGGTACATTTTTAAGCTAGGACTCCGGGACACAGGCAGGAGTGCTCCACTACAGTAGGTGGCCGAAATGCACAATAGCGTTGGGTGCCAACTACCTATAAACACCACAGAATAAGAGGTGTGGTGACAACGCCGGTAACTAGCTAGCTAGGGACACTGTAGATAGTGTGTCGCCCCCCCCCCCCCTGTGTGCTAGCTAGGGTTAATTCTCTAAAGGTTGAAACACTGTTTGAATGTAGGAGAAATATGTTGTTGAATGGTCCCATGGTGGCGATATATCAACCATTAAAACAATGAGTATGAAAAAATACAAATCTATTTCTAAATCTATTTTTTTAAATCTATTTTTTAAATGTATTATATAAAAAATACATAATAGGCGCCACTTGACATTTTGACAATTAATCGGCTTTATTACTCCCTAGTTGTAATTTACTTATCATCTCTTCTAAAGTCTTCTTAATATCAATCTTGTCGCTCAGCAATTCGATCACTTTCGACAGGTCCAGAGTTTTGCTGTTGTCCTGTGTCGGATCTGGACAGGAATCTATGCCGCAAATTATGACAGTCTGTGAGTAAATGAACATTTACATCATCACAAGGATACAACATTTAGTTTTCCCCAGAAGCTACTTTGCAGTAAGGTATTGCCTATTTCTCCCCATATGGGTGCATCTTCCGAACAGCATGCAAAACAGCACGTTGTTGTTGGCCTATCCAACAGTGTCAAAGCACAATGTCAAATCTAGTTCACTAGCTTATCAGGGGCGGCAGGGTAGCCTAGTGGTTAGAGCGTTGGACTAGCTGTGGTTAGAGCGTTGGACTAACTGAAAGGTTGCAAGTTCTAATCCCCGAGCTGACAAGGTACAAATCTGTCGTTCTGCCCCTGAACAGGCAGTTAACCCACTGTTCCTAGGCCGTCATTGAAAATAAGAATTTGTTCTTAACTGACTTGCCTAGTAAAATAAAGGTCAAATGTTAAAAAAAATATTTAAAATCATGCAGTTGGCGCTTCATTGATAACATTGCAAACTTTGGTTGAATCATTCTAAAATGGTTGGTCGCTGAAAATAATTTCTGGTGAAAACTCTAGGTAAGGTAAGATGCTTACCTTTCTGTGGGTTTGTGAACACAGCTGGTGGCAAATTGAGACAGTCCACCTGTTTCTTAAACACTTCCAGTTCAGCAGAGGTCAGCTCCTTTCTTTTACCTGTTCATCACAGGGAATAGCAAATATATTATGAGCCAGAGGGCCCAAAGGAAACATATTTGAAATACATTACATATAATTCACCTATTGTATATCATGTCCCATTAGTTAAGTAGTAATACATTTTTAAACAAGACTATAGTACTGAATTTAGCATGATAGTTGAAATGTAATGTTCTTACTGAAGATATACAGAGTGCTGTATTTGCTAACCAATGGCAACTTCTGTTGGACAAGGAGGCAGTCAGGGCAGGTATTCAGGTAGGTCAGGGAATAGGGCAAAGGTTCCGCTATGGCACACACACACACACACACACACACACACACACACACACACACACACACACACACACACACACACACACACACACACACACACACACACACACACACACACACACACAAACACACTTCTTTTTAACATGACATACCACATTGATTCCTTTAGTGCAAAGTCATATTATTATGTTGATGATTAGTAATAGGTTTGTTATGTATTTACTCACTTGAGGTAAATGTGTTGTTCTCCATGTTGTTTTCCATGGTCATTTCACTGGTCATGCTAATGCATTTGCCTCCACTGTTGAGTAATGAACTGAGATAAATATACTACAGTATTCAACTACAAATTAAATGATAAAAACACATTCATCACATTACACTCAAAACACATTCATCACATTACACTCAAAACACATTCATCACATTACACTCAAAACACATTCATCACATTACACTCAAAACACATTTCTCTAAGTTGTCTTTGTTCTGAGAACATTCCTAATGTCACACAATTTGACAACCTTCCCAGTAGAGGTCAACCGATTAATCGGAATGGCCGATTAATTAGGGCCGATTTCAAGTTTTCATAACAATCGGTAATCGGCATTTTTGGACACCGATCATGGCCTATTACATTGCACTCCACGAGGAGACTGCGTAGCAGGCTGAATACCTGTATGCGAATGCAGCAAGGAGCCAAGGTAAGGTGCTAGCTAGCATTAAACATATCTTATAAAACCAATCAATCTTAACATAATCACTAGTTAACTACACATGGTTGATGATATTACTAGTTTACCTAGCTTGTCCTTCGTTGCATATAATCGATGCGGTGCCTGTTAATTTATCATTGAATCATAGCCTACTTCGCCAAATGGGTGATTTAACAAGCGCATTCGCGAAAAAAGCACTGTCCAATGTGTACCTAACCATAAACATCAACACCTTTCTTAAAATCAATACACAAGTATATATTTTAAACCTGCATATATAGTTAATATTGTATACTTCCAGTGCCAACAGAGATGGCCGCCTCGCTTCACATTCCTAGGAAACTATGTAGTATATTGTTTTTTTTACGAGTTATTTCTTACATTGGTACCCCACGTAATCTTAGGTTTTATTACATACAGTCGGGAGGAACAATTGGATATAAGAGCAACGTCAACCCACCAACATTACGACCAGGAATATGACTTTCCTGAAGCCGATCCTCTGTTTTGCCCACCACCCAAGACAATGGATCGGATCCTAGCCGGCGAACCAAAACAACATCGCCGTAAAAAGGGGCAGACGGAGCGGTCATTAAAAATCGGTATCGGCTTTTTTTGGTCCCCCAATAATTGTTATCGGTATCGGCGTTGAAAAATCATAATCGGTCGACCTCTAGTTCCCAGAGTATACCCAGCAAACCAAAACTGATTCTGTGAATATTCCCAGACCATTTTATTAAGTTGTGGGAAAGGTGTAAGAACATTCCCCCTAAATGTTGTAATAACGCAATCTGTCCAGTTGTGTTGATGATTATAGAATGTTGGTATTTATGTGGAAAAAACATTCCTCTGATGTTGCAAGAATGTTAACAGAACATTCGTTATGTTATTTTAAAGTTTACAAAACATTTCATTATGCTGTGAGAACAATGTGGGGACATTAGCACTCACGGAAATGACCGGACCAAGGTGCAGCCAGGTATGCGTTCATTCTCTTTTATTATAAATGTCGCCAACAAAACAAGAAACAACTAAAACGAATGTGAACCTTACTAGGGCTATACAGGCCACTAACAAAGACAACTACCCACCAAACACAGGTGGGAAAAAAGTATGCCTAAGTATGATTCCCAATCAAAGACAACGATAAACAGCTGTCCCTGATTGAGAACCTTACCCGGCCAAAACATAGAAATAAAGAAACTAGAATGCCCACCCTAGTCACACCCTGGCCTAACCAAAATAGAGAATAAAAGCCTCTCTATGGCCAGGGTGTGACACCCCCTCCCAAAGTTGCGGACTCCAGCCGCAAAACCTGACTCTATAGGGGAGGGTCCGGGTGGGCATCTACTTCGGTGGCGGCTCCGGTGCGGGGCGCAGACCCCGCTCCACCTCTGGCTCTCCCCACTTTGGTGGCGCCTCTGGACTGGGGACCCTCGCTGCAGGGCCCGGACCGGGGACCCTCGCTGACGTATTGGCAGCCTGGTGCGTGGACCTGCCACAGGGCTTACCAGGCTGGGGAGACATACAGGAGGCCTGGTTCTGGGAGCAGGCACAGGACTCACCAGGCTGGGGAGGCGCACTGGAGGTCTCGAGCGTAGAGCCAGCACAACCCGTCCTGGCTGGATGGTTACTTTCGCCCGGCAAATGCGGGGAGCTGGCACAGGACGCACTGGGCTGTGCAGACGCACCGGAGACACAGTATGCAGAGCTGGCGCAGGATATCCTAGGCCAAAGAGATGCACCGGAGACCAGGCGCACTGAGCCGGCACCATCCGTCCTGGCTGGATGCCCACTCTAGCCCGTCCAATGCGGGGAGCTGGAATGTAGAGCACCGGGCTGTGAACACGTACTGGAGACACCGTGCGCTCTAGCGCATAACAAGGTGCCTGACCAGTACCACTCTCCCTACGGTAAGCACGAGGTATTGGCTCAGGTCTGAACCTTGACTCTGCCACACTCCCCGTGTGCCACCCCTAAAATAACTTTTTGGAGCTGCCTCTCGTGCTTGCCTCGATGCCGTTACTCCTGGTATCGCCGTCGTACCTCCCTTGCTGTTTCGCCTGTTTCCTACGGCAGGGTCTGGTCCCTTGTCATAACCTCCTCCCATGTCCATGAGGTCCTCCACTCCTTCTTCTCCCGGGCCCAGAATCCCTGCTCCTCCTGGCCACGTTGCTTGGTCCTTTGGTGGTGGGTAGTTCTGTCACGAATGTCGTCAGGGAAATGACCGGACCAAGGTGCAGCGTGGTAAGCGTACATTTTCCTTTATTAAGAATGTCGCCAACAAAACACCAAAAATGACCATGCAGCTTACTAGGGCTACACAGGCCACTATAACAAAGACAACTACCCACCAAACACAGGTGGGAAAAAGGCTGCCTATGTATGATTCCCAATCAGAGACAACGATAGACAGCTGTCCCTGATTGAGAACCGTAGCCGGCCAAAACATAGAAATAAAGAAACTAGAATGCCCACTCTAGTCACACCCTGCCCTAACCAAAATAGAGAATAAAAGCCTCTCTATGGCCAGGGCGTGACACATCTGTAATCATAAAGAGCTTTGGAAGCCTGGTTATGGCACATATTTTTCCTTGAACAGATGGTCAGGGAACCAGAACATAATGACAATTAATTTGTAGACTGCATATTAACCGTAAGAAGCCCAAACATATACGGGTATAATATTTGATTAAAACAATAATTTCAAACCTTGCTTGGGAATAGAAGCTATTCAGGAGCCTGTTGGTGTCAGACTCCAGTACCGCTTGCCATGCGGAAGCAGAGATAACAGTCTATGGCTTGGGTTGCTGGAGTCTTTAACAATTTTCCTAGCCTTCCTTTCACACCGCCTGCTATAGAGGTCCTAGATGGCAGGGAGCTTGGCCCCAGTGATGTACTGGGTTGTCCGCACAACCCTCTGTAGCGCCACCCTCTGCTGCCAGTCAAGATGCTCTCAATGGTGTAGCTGTAGAACTTGTTGAGGATTTGATTGTCCATGCCAAGTCTTTTCAGCCTCCTGAGGGGGAAGAAGCCTTGTCATGTCTTCTTCATGACTGTGTTGGTGTGTGTGGACCATGTTAATTCCTCAGTGATGTGGACACCGAGGAAACTCTCGACTCGCTCCACTATAGCCCCGTCGATGTGAATGGGGGCATGCTCGGACCTCCGTTTCCTGTAGTCCACGATTAGTACCTTTTTCTTGCTGACGTTGAGGTAGATGTTGTCGTTGTCCACCACGGTTGTGCTATCAGAAAACTTAATGGTGATGTTGGAGTCGTGCGCGGCCACGCAGTTGTGGGTAAACAGGAAGTGCAGGAGGAGAGTAAGCACGCACCCCTGAGGGACCCCCGTGTTGAGGGTCAGCGTGGAAGATGTATTTTTGCCTACCCTCACCACTTGGGGATGGCCCATCAGGAAGTCCAGGATCCAGTTGCAGAGGGAGGTGTTCCATCCCAGGGTCTTTAGCTTAGTGACGCGCTTAGAGGGCACTATGGTATTGAACGCTGAGCTGTAGTCAATGAGCAGCATTGTCCAGGTGAGGGAGGGCAGTGTGAAGAGCAATCGAGATTGCGTCATCTGTGGATCTGTTGGGACTGTATGCGAATTGAATTGGGTCCAGGGTGCCTTGGATGATGGTGTTGATGTGAGCCAGCCTTTCAAAGCTGTTTCATTGCTACAGATGGGAGTACTACAGCCATAGTCAATTAGACAGGTTACCTTGGCATTCTTGGGCACAGGGACGTATTGATAATATTCCACCCATCAAGCCACAAGAGGGCGATTTGGTCATTTGACTGCAGGAAAGGGCTACAAAATCTGTAACTATGTTTGGACAATACCCTAATATAATGATGTAAGATGATTGAAATGGCATTTGTTTAAAAGTTTGGCAACTTCAAGCAGTAATGTGACACTACACATTAGCAGAACATTGCACCAATGTTTTCACAATTTTTTAAAACTTTGAGACCATTGAGAGGATGGCATGTAGCCACTTTTTTGTGGCAGTATATTGTAAAAACATTACGGGAACATTACATCCCTGGCAACCTGTGGTAGTTTTTGCAGATGTTGTGAAGAACATTTTAGTAAATGTTAGGAGAACATTTACTAAAATGTCTCCCTTTCACCTAATATATCATCTGATTTACTTAAAAGGCACAGTACAGTAAGGAAACTTGATTTTCCTATGTTTTATATACAGTATATTTCCTCACTGAGGTTGGAATAATACTGTGAAATTGTGAAAATTATGATAATTCCCTTTTAGTGTAAGAGCTGTTTGAAATGACCGCCTGTAAGTTCAGCCTGTTTTGGTGGGATGGAGTTTTGGCCTGGCTGGTGACATCACCAGGAGCTAAATTATATAGACCAATAAAAATGAGTTCCACTCCCCAGTCATAGCCAAATACTTGCTTTAGAAATTGCTTGTGGAGAAGATTTTTGTATATTTGAATTGAAAACAATTACAGTGAGGTACATTGTTAACCAGAAATGATTTTATATTGAGATAAAAACAGCTGCTGCGTTGGACCTTTTTTAAAAAGGTAAACTCTTGGTATTTTTTTCATTAGTCCACTGTTGATACAGTCCCACAATTGTTTTGCATGTCAGCAGTCACGTTTTCAAGATATTGGATATTCAAGTAATGTGTCATCGGCCACAATATCATGATGATCAAAAATGCAACAAAATAATAATTGTGTGTGTTTAATAAAGAAGTCCTCTGAACTCCCATAATATTATGAATTATTACATTTACATGAAAATAACTATGTGTGAACTTATAGGACATTTTCTGTTAAGGTAATGAAATAGTAAGAAAAGGTTTTTTGTGTGAAGTTCCTAAATGTGCTGAGAATGTTCCAAAACAAAGCAACTATCCTGCAACATTCCCAGAAAATTGTGGGAAGGTTGCAGCAAAATAACCATAGGACAACCAAACTCTCACCATTCTCTAAGAAACATTGTTTGTTTTGTGCTAGTTGGGGTTTCAAGTGTTTGTAAAAGCAAAGACGGGGGGGTCATTTTTACGTGTTACAATTACAATTTTTGTTACAACGATGTTTGTTATTATTTCATTTTCAACACGTTTTTCACATTCACATTTCTGGTACGGTATGCATACAGTCAACATAAAATAAACATGAAGCGCATTGAAAGTTCATCATTTTCTTACATGTTTATCATCTGTAATTCTTTGACAGTGTTGTTCTGGAGCCCAGGAGAGATCTGAAGCCAGCCTGTGATCCATTCTTTTGCAGCATACTCCCTGCCACCAGGGACCTCAGTGCTCTCCGCGATAAAAATCCACTTACCCAAAATCTGCAAGATATATAGGACCCAGAAATACTGTATATACCAGTGTTTCCCTGTTTATAATCCTATACCCCTTCAAACATTCAACCTCCAGCTGAGTGCCCCCTCTGAGTAACCTCTCTGGCAAAACTTTAAGAAGAAAAAAGTATTATATATATACATATATATATATATAATTTTAAAAGTATTTTTTTATATATATATATATATAATTTTAAAAGTATTTTTTTATATATATATATATATATATATAATACTTTTTTTTCTTACATTTTTGCCAGAGAGGTTACTCAGAGGGGGTATATGGCATACCCCCGACGGCATTGCGCGTACCCCCTACCCCAGTTTAGGAATACCTGGTATATACCGAACAATACAAACATAGATGGATAAAAGCAGGAGTTAGATAGGCAGGCAGAAAGACAGATTTTCTAACCAAATGTCTTAACAGATAGATAAACAGATACAAATGGATGGATAGATAGACAGACGGACAGACAGACAGACAGACAGACAGACATAGTACTAACATGGTTCGTGCTGTTCATCTTTAGGGCTCTCAGTAGATCCTCACAGGACAGACAGACAGACAGACAGACAGACAGACAGACAGACAGACAGACAGACAGACAGACAGACAGACAGACAGACAGACAGACAGACAGACAGACAGACAGACAGACAGACAGACATAGTACTAACATGGTTCGTGCTGTTCATCTTTAGGGGTCTCAGTAGATCCTCACAGGACAGACAGACAGACAGACAGACAGACAGACAGACAGACAGACAGACAGACAGACAGACAGACAGACAGACAGACAGACAGACAGACAGACAGACAGACAGACAGACAGACAGACAGGCAGACAGACAGACAGACAGACAGAGTACTAACATGGTTCGTGCTGTTCATCTTTAGGGGTCTCAGTAGATCCTCACAGGACAGATAGACAGACAGACAGACAGACAGACAGACAGACAGACAGACAGACAGACAGACAGACAGACAGACATAGTACTAACATGGTTCGTGCTGTTCATCTTTAGGGGTCTCAGTAGATCCTCACAGGACAGACAGACAGACAGACAGACAGACAGACAGACAGACAGACAGACAGACAGACAGACAGACAGACAGACAGACAGACAGACAGACAGACAGACAGACAGACAGACAGACAGACAGACAGACAGACAGACAGACAGACAGACAGAGTACTAACATGGTTCGTGCTGTTCATCTATAGGGGTCTCAGTAGATCCTCACAGGACAGACAGACAGACAGACAGACAGACAGACAGACAGACAGACAGACAGACAGACAGACAGACAGACAGACAGACAGACAGACAGACAGACAGACAGACAGACAGACAGACAGACAGACAGACATAGTACTAACATGGTTCGTGCTGTTCATCTTTAGGGGTCTCAGTAGATCCTCACAGGACAGACAGACAGACAGACAGACAGACAGACAGACAGACAGACAGACAGACAGACAGACAGACAGACAGACAGACAGACAGACAGACAGACAGACAGACAGACAGACAGACAGACAGACAGACATAGTACTAACATGGTTCGTGCTGTTCATCTTTAGGGGTCTCAGTAGATCCTCACAGGACAGAGGAGCTGCCAATCCCACTGAGAGAAGGCTGAGGACAGAGATGACACACAGGACTAACATGTCTGACTCCTTGTCACTAGAGTATATCTCCTATAGTCTACTTGAAGCCTCGCTATATCTTCCTATGCCTGCCCTGTGGTGCACTAGCTGGATTAAACAACAGTGCCAGGGCAGCAGAAGAGTGCCAGTCTTATACTCATGAGGTTGCCCTCCCCTGGCCTGTGTACTCTGCAAACCATGTCTGTTTATGGGAACAGTTTCTGTTTGCATTGGCTTTCCCACCATTGATAAATAATTACTGGGCAAATAAGGCCTTGATATTAGGTAGGTAGCCTAGCGGTTAAGAACTTTGGGCCAATAACCGAAAGGTTGATTGTTTGAATCCCCGAGCTGACTAGGTGAAAAATAGGTTTATGTGGCCTTGAGCAAGGCACTTATCTCTTATTGCTCCTGTAAATTGCTCTGGATTAGAGCGTCTGCTGAATGACTCGAATGTAAAACACGTAAATATTAGAAAGGGAGTCGTACTGAGAGCAGAGCACACAGTGCTTCTGAGAGTGGAGGTGTGTGTTGGGCCACAAGACTTTGACCGCCCCCTTATTTTGCCCAAAACAATGTAAACAAAGTAGAATCGTTCCCATTATGTAAATACTTCACATGAATGGGAATTTATTTATGGTAAATGTATCTATCTTTTTTATTTTCTGCTTGTATATTATACAAATAGTCCGTTATCGCAAAAACAAAACCACAAGAATATGAATAGTGATAACAACATAATCAACCACACTAAAAATAATAATAGATTGGCCAGTCATGATAACATTATACTACAGTTTTGATGCTGAGGCCAGTGGATTTATGGTGTGACGTCTGTCTGGTCAGATGTTGCATGAACATTGGATCAGTGTTTCATGTTTCGGGTTTCATGTTTCGTGTTTCATTTTTCGTGTTTCATGTTCGGTGTTTCATGTTCGGTGTTTTATGTTCCATGTCAAAATCATCCCAATGTCTCTACACTTGATTGTGGATCGCAATAAAGTTACTTGAAGATGATTTGGACATGGGAAACTATAATACTGTTTAGGGGATACTGACTTGCCTTGATTTTTTTGGGACCAAAATGCTAAACAGTTGCCAAGTAAACACCAGACAGTGGTCAGGTAAACCAAACCAAAACATGGATTGCTGTCTTACCTTGTCCATAGACTGCCTACAGGTTAAGGAAACTACATATCCCTTTATTAAGGCTAACATGTTATTTCAGAATATTTGTTTACTTTATTTGTATTGACCTGTTCAAAAGCAAATGTGTTTGAAACTGCATATGAACACACCCAGAATAGGTTGTTGCATTTATGTCATAATGTGTTTGAAACTGCATATGAACACACCCAGAATAGGTTGTTGCATTTATGTCATAATGTGTTTGAAACTGCATATGAACACACCCAGAATAGGTTGTTGCATTTATGTCATAATGTGTTTGAAACTGCATATGAACACACCCAGAATAGGTTGTTGCATTTATGTCATAATGTGTTTGAAACTGCATATGAACACACCCAGAATAGGTTGTTGCATTTATGTCATAATGTGTTTGAAACTGCATATGAACACACCCAGAATAGGTTGTTGCATTTATGTCATAATGTGTTTGAAACTGCATATGAACACACCCAGAATAGGTTGTTGCATTTATGTCATAATGTGTTTGAAACTGCATATGAACACACCCAGAATAGGTTGTTGCATTTATGTCATAATGTGTTTGAAACTGCATATGAACACACCCAGAATAGGTTGTTGCATTTATGTCATAATGTGTTTGAAACTGCATATGAACACACCCAGAATAGGTTGTTGCATTTATGTCATAATGTGTTTGAAACTGCATATGAACACACCCAGAATAGGTTGTTGCATTTATGTCATAATGTAAAACTATGCTAACGTAGAGAATGAAAGACTCTCTTTGAAATAATCCCACTGAATGGTATACGATACACCCAGAATAGAGAGGTGAAATATCATTCAACACTTAGTTGAAGTAAAGCCAACTCATTTTCTATCACTAGGATATCTGTCAGTAGAGCCCCACATTTAAACATCCAGCTCAGAGAAACAGTCATTTCTCTTTCATCTCTTTCAAGCAGTGAATAAGCAAAACTTTTGGCTTTTTTTGTCAGTGTTGTATTGGACACGCCTGTGTCTTCTGTCAGTCATCTTGGACAGAACTTAACTGGCTGTCTGCTTGGACTCGCCTGTCAGTTGTCTCCACAGACGACAGACCACTTAGCGTTGTCATGCCAATATGCTAAGTCTTTTACAAAAGAGAGAGGGGGGGTGACAAATAAGCCTTTTGCTAGATTGCTGTCATGACTCGACGTCCCAATTTTTCTGCATCATCCTGAAAGGACTCAAATTACTGCAGACATTTGGGTGGCAGCTGTGAAAGCACTCAGACTTTTGTATGGGAAAGTTCTAGAAAAAACAAACATTTAAAGGCTAGCCACTACTCAAAACTCTTCACCAAGCAAAAACATCTTACAATGACTCAAATACATTATATCACAACTGTATGAAGATCTTCTTTCATTTATTTTTTATTTTTTACAAAGCCTCTTAAATGAACCTTCCTTTGAAAATGTGTGTGTTGAGGACTGAAGCAGTACCCAAATATTATCCTGTAACAAATAGAGCAATGGGTGGTTGGAGTGAAATGTTTATTTTTATTTCTTTTTTAATTAACTACTGTAGGCAAAACCCTAACCCGGACGGCACTGGGCTAATTGTGTGCCATCCTGTGGGACTCCCAATCATGGCCAGTTGTAATACAGCCTGGAATCAAACCAGGGTCTGTAGTGATGCCTCTAGCACTGAGATGCAGTGCCTTAGACCGCTGTACCACTCGAGAGCTCATAATAACCAGTGACTCAGTCATTTAGCATTTCATCAAAACCCCTCAGAGTCGGGCAGTGATAATTACTTAATATCCAGAGAGAGTATCAGGAGGGGAAACTGAGAGGTGCTGAACCCTATCACAGTGAACTATATAGTGGGAGTGAAGGCCAAAATGTCTGCTTACTTGTCTGCCAAAGTGATTGTGTAACAAATAACCCATGTCGTGTTTGTGTGTAGATCTCTGTTTATGTGTCACACCACTGGCCTCTGTGAGGGGTATGACCCTGGCTTAGTGCCTCAATGTTTTGGCCCCACCGAAATGACTGGTTTCATAGGAGCTGGTGTTGGGTGTGTGGGGGTAGGAGTGGGTTCTCCTGAGTGTGTGTGTGTGTGTGTTAGACCCAAGGTGACTGTTTAGGGCATTGCCAATGAAAACAACAGATAGGAGCCTGTACATGGGGGTCAGTGATTACTCTGGTAGATGAGTATGCCTGGGAGACATGCAGTACCAGCATGAATGACAGACAGGAGACGGGCCTCAACAACTAGCCTGACTAGTATTCAAGAGTTAAGCTTGTGTGTGTGTGTGTGTGTGTGTGTGTGTGTGTGTGTGTGTGTGTGTGTGTGTTTGTGCGTGTGTGTGTGTGTGTGTGTGTGTCTGTGTGTGTGTGTGTGGCGGAGAGAAAGGCACAGAAAGGTTTGTGCCATAACAGATTATTTTGCCCCAAACATAATGCTGACTGTAAAGGAGGGAAATTCATCTCTACAGTTTTCAGACCTTCTAAAAAGTTAATAAAACTCTGGTCATAGGACTAACAAACTGTTTGTGTGTATCTGTGCGTGTGCATTTGTGCATGCACATACTATGTGTGTGTGTGTGTGTGTGTGTGTGTGTGTGTGTGTGTGTGTGTGTGTGTGTGCATTTGTGCATGCACATACTATGTGTGTGTGTGTGTCTGTGTGTGTGTGTGTGTGTGTGTGTGTGTGTGTGTGTGTGTGTGTGTGTGTGTGCATTTGTGCATGCACATACTATGTGTGTGTGTGTGTGTGTGTCTGTGTGTGTGTGTGTGTGTGTGTGTGCATTTGTGCATGCACATACTATGTGTGTGTGTGTGTGTGTGTGTGTGTGTGTGTGTGTGTGTGTGTGTGTGTGTGTGCTGTCGTGTCTCTACTATGGTTAAATGAGATTAAATGCTATTTTCAAATCGATTACTTAACGTTTGATTGATTACGTGATTGAATTAAACCATTAATTAAACAATTAGCTTGTTAAGATCCTGGGGCACCACGAAAGAGTTTGTTTATATAGAGTGGCTATCTCCCAAATCCACTCTTAAAGATCTGAAGATATTTTATATCAATAGCAGTCAATCATGAATTATTCTTTACCTTCTGTCAGTCTCATCTGAATGTCGTAAAATTGTTGGTTATCTGCACGAACTCTAGTTTCCATAATGAATCAGCAATATGTAAATTGGCTTAATTATTTATTTACTAACTAACTAAATAATCATAGAAATACATAGCAAGCAAACAGTAGATATTGGTTACTAAGAATGATAGGAAAGTCCCTAGTGGACTAAGACGATATGACCGCTTGGTTGACAAAAGGGAAGGGGTGGGACTGAGAAAGAGCGGGAAAGACAAATGGATTCATTACACACAGTCTATAATTATATTCATTGACATGCTAATCCTTTGCCCATGAACGGCTGCTCATTCAAAAATAAATTGCAATTCATATTTACGCCCGGATGTCGTTGTTGTCTTCTCTGTTGGAATCCTGTCCGTCTGCTGGTTATTTCATCGGAGTCTCTCTGGTTAACTTTCATTGAAGTCACAAAGTCTTTTGTGGTTAAAATGGCTACTTCAGAGTACCATTCAGAAATGTTCTCTTAGAATAGATGCTTTGGCGGTTGTCTGTATTCTCGTTCTGGACTTACGCGATTTCTAGCTGCAGACTAGTAATAATACGTCTAAGATTTGCTCTTATTCTGTAGTGATCGATAGTGTCAGAGTTTAACCATTTCCATCCGTGTAGCCAATGCTCCACGTGGTATAGTCTTGTCCTTTGGTAGAGTTGTAGTTTAAACCACTTCACAAACCAGCGTCACCTGGTTTGTTTTGGTCTTAGAAATTCAACCATTTGCAACCTTAGCTTACACTGGGGTTTGCGTGGTCTGGTGTGAATTTCACCAGACGGTCCATGACGCCTAATGTGATGTCTGGGCTCACGGGGGTGTGGCCACTGACTAGTTAATCTTTATATGAAAATCCATACTCTCATTTAGAAGGTTGACATCACATTACATCTTCATCTTTAGATGTAAACCAGACAGCTGGGAAAACTACACTTTAAGAGAAACAGTTATGTGAGTTTCCTGTCCTTCATGAGATGAAACACACTCGTCATAACTGTCCCTTAAGTGTCCACGGACTATTCCCACACTCTCAAAAGATTAAAAGTTTGGCCAAGTCTCAGTTCTGGGAGACTCTCTCCCTCAATACTGCATGGTAGTCGCTACCCAATATTTACGACCGGGGGTAATAAACCTGGGTTAGGAGTGAGAGTGAGAGTGAGAGTGGAGAGAGTGGGGAAAGCTATGATCTACATCCAGAAAGGGCCACGTCATGACAGTGCCTTTGTGTAGGAATGTGTTTGTGTGCACATAAGTGTGCGCTTCAGACTGCTGTCTGGACAGCAAGCTCCTATAATCAAAGGTTAGAAGGGACACAGACATTCTCAGTAGATCTAACAAGGTTTCGTGACATCTCTTCAAACCTTAGTGTAAAAGTAGAGTTCATAGTAGGTCTCTGACACAGAAGTCAAGCCCGTTAATTTCTGCCCAATACACCAACACAACAACAAGCATTGTGGTACAGAGGAGTTGGCTGACAACCTCACAAAAATGATCTGTGAGCATCGATGTGGCTGGAAGGCAGGCGTTGTTATGATTCTGAACAGTCAGATAGCTAGCAACAATGACAAGAATCTGACGTGGGGAATCGTAGGTGGCCTGTTTCAGCTCGTTGTATCTTCTTATTGATACCATGTCTTGTTTTGAGGTGTTTTGACATAATGTCTATTGTAATATGGCTAAAATTGGCCGGCTAGTTAACCCATAACTGTAATGATGTACAATGCCTTCAGAAAGTATTCACATTTTCCAAATGTTGTGTTACAAAGTGGGATTAAAATGGATTTATTGTATTTTTATGTCAACAGTTGTCACGTTCTGACCATCGTTCGTATGTGTTTTCCTTGTTTTAGTGTTGGTCAGGACGTGAGCTGGGTGGGCATTCTATGTTGGATGTCTGGTTTGTCTATTTCTATGTCTGGCCTGATATGGTTCTCAATCAGAGGCAGGTGTTAGTCATTGTCTCTGATTGGGAACCATATTTAGGTAGCCTGGGTTTCACTGTGTGTTTGTGGGTGATTGTTACTGTCTCTGTGTTTGCACCAGATAGGACTGTTTAGGTTTTCAAATTTCATTATTTTGGTAGTTTATTCATGTATAGTTTTTCCGTTATTAAAATAACATGAATCATCACAACGCTGCATTTTGGTCCGACTCTCCTTCACCACAAGAGAACCGTTACAACAATCTACGCAAAGACAAAAATTCTAACGTTTGTAAAAAATATATAATGCCAAATAAAACACTAATATACCTTGATTAGATAAGTATTAAACCCTGTGAATCAATACATGCTAGAATCACCTTTGACAGAAATTACAGCTGACAGTATTTCTGGGTAAATCTCTTAAGAGTTTTACATACCTGGATTGTGAAACATTTGCCTACTATTCGTCTCTAAATTCTTCAAGATCTGTGAAATTGGTTGTTGATCATTGCTAGATAACCATATTCAGTTCTTGCCATAGATTTTCAAACAAATTTAAGTCAAAACTGGTGACTGTAACTTGGATGAAAGGTGAATTCGTCTCCCAGTGTCTGGTGGAAAGCAGACTGAACCAGGTTTTCCTCTAGGATTTTGCCTGTGCTTAGCCCCATTCCGTTAGTTTTTTATCCTGAAAAACTCCCCGGTCCTTAATGATTACAAGCATACCCATAACATGATGCAGTCACCACTATACTTGAAAATATAGAGTGTGGTACTCAGTAATGTGTGATTTGCCCCATACATAAAACATTGCATTCAGAACAAAAAATGTATTGCTTTGCCACATTTCTTGCAGTATTACTTCAGTGCCTTGTTGCAAACAGGATGCATGTTTTGTAATTTTTTTATTCTGTACAGGCTTCCTTCTTTTCAATCTGTTAATTAGGTTATTACTGTAGAGTAACTACAATGTTGTTGCTCCATCCTCAGTTTTCTCCTATCACAGCCAATTAAATCTGTAACTGTTTTAAAGTAACCATTGGCCTCATGGTGAAATTCCTGAGCAGTTTCCTTCCACTCCGGCAACTGAGTTGAGGAAGGACGCCTGTATTTTTGTTGTGACTGGGAGTATTGATACGCCATCCAAAGTGTAATTAATAACTTCAGTTTACAGATAATTGTATGTGTGGGGTACAATGATGAGATAATCATTCAAAATTATTTTTCAAAATTTTACTCCGAGTGATTCCATTGAACTTATTATGCGACTTGTTATACAAATGTTTACTCCTAAACTTATTTAGGCCATAACAAAGAGAAGAAGAATACTTATTGACTCAAGACATTTCACCATTTCATTTTTAATTTATTTTGTAAACATAATTCCACTTTGACATTATGGGGTATTGTGTGTAGGCCAGTGGACTTTGACATTATGGGGTATTGTGTGTAGGCCAGTGGACTTTGACATTATGGGGTATTGTGTGTAGGCCAGTGCACTTTGACATTATGGGGTATTGTGTGTAGGCCAGTGCACTTTGACATTATGGGGTATTGTGTGTAGGCCAGTGCACTTTGACATTATGGGGTATTGTGTGTAGGCCAGTGCACTTTGACATTATGGGGTATTGTGTGTAGGCCAGTGCACTTTGACATTATGGGGTATTGTGTGTAGGCCAGTGCACTTTGACATTATGGGGTATTGTGTGTAGGCCAGTGCACTTTGACATTATGGGGTATTGTGTGTAGGCCAGTGCACTTTGACATTATGGGGTATTGTGTGTAGGCCAGTGCACTTTGACATTATGGGGTATTGTGTGTAGGCCAGTGACCCAAATTCTCAATTGAATCCAATTTGTATTCAGGCTGTAACACAACAACATGTGGAAAAAGTTAAGGGGTGTGAATACTTTCTAAAGGTGCTGTATTTGAGAGACAACAAGTGCTCAATGTGAAAATGTATTTATGTTTTCAATAAACATTGAGAGTAAATTTATTTAAAAACAATTATATATACAAGTTGCAAAAAAAAGTATGTGAACCGTTTGGAATTACCTGGATTTCTACATAAATTGGTCCAAAAATGTAATCTGGTTTTCCTCTAAGTCACAACAATAGACAAGCACAGTGTGCTTAAACCAATAACACACAATTATTGTCTTTTTCTTGTCTATATCGAATACATCATTTAAACATTCACAGTGTAGTTTGGAAAAAGTATGTGAACCCCTAGGCTAATGACTTTTCCATTGCTGCACATCTGTTCGCAACAGTTCCACAGCGCTACTGGCAAAATATTCAGTGAACAGATTAAACTAAAGCTGAGTTGTTTGGAAGGAACACACAACACTATGTGTGGGGGGAAAAAGGCACAGCACACCAACATCAAAACCTCATCCCAACTGTAAGGTATGGTGGAGGGAACATCATGGTTTTGGGCTGCTTTGCTGCGTCTGGGCCTGGACAACTTGCTATCATCGACAGAAAAATGAATTCCCATGTTTATCAAGACATTTTGAAGGAGAATGTAAGGCTATCTGTCCACCAATTGAAGCTCAACAGAAGTTGAGTGATGCAACAGGACAACGACCCCAAACACAGTAGTAAATCAACAACAGAATGACTTCAACAGAAGAAAATACGCCTTCTGGAGTGGCCCAGTTAGAGTCCTGACCTCAACCCGATTGAGATGCTGTGGCATGACCTCGAGAGCGGTTCACACCAGACATCCCAAGAATATTGCTGAACTGAAACAGTTTTGTAAAGAGGAATGGTCCAAAATTCCTGACCGTTGTGCAGGTCTGATCCGCAACTACAGAAAACATTTGGTTGAGGTTATTGCTGCCAAATGACTGTCAATCAGTTATTAAATTCAAGGGTTCACATAGTTTTACTATGAAATAACACATGCTTTTCTAACAGTCTTGAACACGGATGTGCATCTGTTGGTCACAGATACTGTACCTTAAAAATGTAGAAAATGAAAAAATTAAAATGAAGAAAAAGCCTTGAATGAGTAGGTGTGTCCAAATATTTGACTGGTACTGTATATATAAACGCAACATGTAAAGAAGGCACGACAACGCACCTTCCCCTTCAGGAGGCTGAAAAGATTTGGCATTGGCACTCAGATCCTCAAAGTTCTACAGCTGCGTCATTGAGAACATTTTGACTGACTGCATCACTGCTTGGTATGACAACTGCTTGGCATCCGAACGCAAGGCGCTACAGAGGGTAGTGTGTACGGCCCAGTACATCACTGGGGCCGAGCTCCCTGCCGTCCAGGACTTCTATACCAGGCGATGTCAGAGGAAAGCCCCTAAAATTGTTAATAGTCATAGACAATTCTATCTGCTACCATATGGCAAGCAGTACCAATTCACTAAGTCTGGAACCAACAGGGCCCTGAACAGCTTCTACCCCTGAGCAATAAGACTGCTAAATAGTCCAGGTAGCTATTGGATAACTATTTAACTATCTGTATTGACTCATCTCTGTTTATTATCTATCCTGTTGCCTAGTAACTTTATTCCCACCTATATGTGCATACTTACTCTAATTACCTTATGCCCCTGCACATAGACTCAGTACTGGTACCCCGTGCCAAGTCTACACCAGTTTTTTACGAAGCATGCGACAATTATTTGATTTGATTTGATTATGGAGAATCAGCCTGTCCCTTGGTTCATCCATTGGGTATATTGAGGCTCCCACCCCTCAGGTGGTGGGATGGGATCTACTGGGGGAGTCTTGTCAATATATTAGTGACACTCATCGCAATGTTTGCTCTGTCAGAACATACATTGATGATGAGTGAAGTGTTAAGCTGATGTGGGTGTAAGAGGAAGTAGTCACATGCCTTTTTCCCAACACTGTAGCAACCTTAACTCAACACCTAGCGATCTGGTCGAAAGGTTTGTATCTCTTGGCGTAGTCGCTAAGGTGTTGGGTTGACAGTAATGGGAGACGAGTTCCAGTCCCTGTTAGGGCTACCCCCAAATTCACTATAAATTGAAGGCTATTGTCAGAGATGATCCCCATTGGAATAAATGGGATACCAGATGCCCTCTGGTGTACTATTCATCTAATCTGACTTTTACAAAACCTTTACAATGTTTGGACCATGGTACTAATGGTGCCATGAGCTGTACCAGGGCCTGTATTTTACTTGAACCTTTAGTCCCAGGTTTAGTTACAAACAAAGCTACGGTGACTAAGAGAAATCTCTTTTGCATTTGTGTCGGACCTGGGCGTCAATTTTCATAGTTCATCCCTGTTACTTCAATTACCAATACAGGACATCACACCAACACTAAGTCACTTTACACCTTCCTGTCCTGATTTCTCACCATCACTCCTGGCTCTTTCTCTCAACACCCACTCCCTCTCTATACCCCTATCTGCCTCCCTCTCCATCCCTTCCTATCTCTCTATCTGTAATCTTCTCTCTGTTTTGACTCGCAGTGCCACAGGAGGCGCTGTCGTCTGTCCTTTCCTTACTTCAGTTACCTCTGCTGTAGTTTAGGTGTGGATTCAGTGATGTGTGGCTTTGACTTTCTGGTCTGGTTTCATGTTCAGACATTATTGGACTATTCATCATTGGAAAACAAAGATCTAGACAGAATTGCTTCCTTACTACAAGCTTACTCTGGTGTAATAATGTACACTGATCAAAAATATAAATGCATAATGTAAAGTGTTGGTCCCATGGTTCATGAGCTGAAATGAAAGATCCCAGAAATGTTCCTATACGGACAAAACGCTTATATCTCTCAAAGATATAAGCGTTTGTTTACCTCCCTGTTACAGACCATTTCTCCTTTGCCAAGATAATCCATCCACCTGACAGGTGTGGCATATCAAGAAGCTGGTTAAACACCATGATCATTACACAGGTGCACCTTGTGCTGGGGACAATAAAAGGCCTTTCTATATTGTTCAGCACGATAATGCACGGCCCCGTGTCGTAAGTATCTGGACACAATTCCTGGATGCTGAAAATGTCCCAGTTCTTCCATGGCTTGCATACTCACCAGACATGTCACCCATTGAGCTTGTTTGGGATGCTCTGGATCGACGTGTACAACAGCGTGTTCCAGTTCCCCACACAATCCAGCGACTTCGCACAGCCATTGAAGAGGAGTGGGACGACATTCCACAAGCCACAATCAACAGCCTGATCATCTCTATGTGAAGGAGATGTGTCGCTCTGCATGAGGCAAATGGTCACATCAGATACTGACTGGTTTTCTGATCCATGCCCTTACCTTTTCTTTTTAAGGTACAGTATCTGTGACCAACAGATCTGTGACCAACAGCACATCTGTATTCCTAGTCATGTGAAATTCATGTATTAAAATCCATAGACTAGGGGCGAATTAACTGATTTAAATTGACTGATTTCCTTATATATGAACTCTTTGAAAAATCTTTGAATTTGTTGCATGTTGCATTTATATTCTTGTTCATTGTACATTGGAAAAGATGGCATCAGAGATGTAATCCTATGTAGGCTGATGATGGTGAGGTCTAGAGAAGTCAACTGAAAGGAAAGACTTAAGAGATTCTAGCGTAAATCCTTTGGTAACATATTATTTTCTGTACATTTCTGTGAAGATTTCCCTACTGTACGTAATGAACTTTTCTCATGCATATGCATACACTATGTATCTGTGTACATGTGTATCCATATCTCTCCACATAATCTCACCCTTTTCTGGTCAGGCATTCTGTGGGCATCCCCATGCAGAGTGCTGCTCCACTGTTCTCTGTGCACCCAAGGACCCCTGTGGAGTGAGCAGCTGAGAGTGTGACTTCATCCCCGGAGGCAGAACGTGGAGACTGGCTCAATCAGCCGGAGCGAGCTCGCGCTGTGCTCAACTTCCCTTAGCGATCTTAGCCTTCACGCTAACATAGCCAGAGCAAGAGCCCAAGACCTGTCAAAAAACATCTCTCTCAAAATGGTTGCCCGAACAAGCTACGGTACTGCGTGAAGAAGTGACTTATAAGAAAAAGTCACTATCTGGTAGCCTAATAGGCATCTTCTACCTCCGAGGAGTCAAAGTGATTTTTTTTCAGTAACTCGACGAATGTCTTTTAAAAACACAAAGCCCAGGCTGTAGATATAAGGCCATATTGAGTCATTAGGCTTTTTAAATGGTGAGTCATTCTATTGTATTACATTGCCCTCTACAAGACGACAATATTACATTATTACCACCATGGCTAGTAGTTAGTGATTATCTAACTAGTGAGAAGTATTGGGGTAGAACATTTTAAAAGGCTACGGAGGTCATTTGTGCCTCTTCTGTACCTCTGCAGCCTCTTGTGGCTGATGCAAGAACATAGCCAATTTCCCAGTGCTTTAAAAAAAACTACTTTTCACACCTTAATTGCTTGCAATTACAGAAAAAGGTTGACAAGGAAGCTGCTTCCTGGGTAGACACTCTCAACCTTTATTTTTCTCTATATGTCTATATCCATCTCTCCTCTTGTCTCTCTCTCTCTCCTCTCTCTCGCTCTCTTTTCTATTCTCTCTCTCCTTTCTATTCTCTCTCTCTCCTCACCTCTCTCTCCTCTCTTCCATGGCCTGCATACTCACCAGACATGTCACCCATTGGGTTTGTTTGGGATCTCTCTCTCCTTTCTCCTCTCTCTCTCTCTCTCTCTCCCCCCTCGCCTCTCTCCTCTCTCTCTCTCCTCTCGTCTCTCTCTCCTTTCTCGTCTCTCTCTCTCCTTTCTCGTAGCTCTCTCTCTTTCTCTCTCTTTCTGACACTTTTTGTTTTGGTTTCACACACAGCCATCCTGTGGAGTTACCTCCTCTGCCTTTGTCTACCTCGCTGAGGTCTGAGTAAAAAACAGTTGACAGAACCCAATAATTCAGCTAGGCAGGGGCTACACACACACACACACACACACACACACACACACACACACACACACACACACACACACACACACACACACACACACACACACACACACACACACACACACACACACACACACACACACCTCCTACTTCCACTAAGGTTGTCCCAGTGTGTTTTATGGCACGGCTGCTGCATTAAACTAGACAGCGTTAATCTGGTGTCAGGGGGCAGTATAGACACAAGAATCTATCAAAGTGATCTCTCACATAGAGAACATACACTCTCGTGTGTGAAGCCTATCCTCTTGAAAAGAATAGTGTTCAGTGGTGCTCGTTTGTTTGTTAGTTTGCATGTGCGTGTGTGTGTGACACAGAGGTAGGGAGGGGTTTATATATATATATATGTGTATGAGGACCCTGAATAGGTTCATACTGAAAGATTAATACAAGGCTGAAAAAACGTGCAACATGGTTAAATGAACTACTTTGAATGGGGCATAAATCCATATGAGCCATGTGCACTGCTTCACAAAATGCTGTACATTATGCTACAACGGCACATCAGCAACAGCATTGTAAATGCCTGTAAATGCCTCGGGATATTTGGGGGGGTTTCAGCAGTGGCAGCATTTTGTTTTGGTGGCATGGAGGAAAACACTTGCACTCAATCACCAGTCATGCTGCTACTTAAGGGAGGTTCCTCGACAGACCCTCGGGCCTGATGGGACACTCTTGCTCGATGCAAGTCCTTTCTTTGTCCACCCCTGTCCATACAGAAGCATCTCTTTCTAAATGCACTTAGTGTCTTAGGTTTTGTCGGGAGCATGCTCGGATGGGTTCACCTCAAGCGTTAAAGGTTGTTCTCCTTTGACGTCTTTGTTTGCCTTGTAATGCATCCTGGGTATGCAGCCTCTGACTTTGCCCTGTCAGATGCACAACATTGGCGTTGTCCATCTTCCAAGGCTGTGAATTTCGATTGACATGAATAGCAGGTAACAAACTCTAATACATCCCAGAGAATCAACGGACACATTAAGCTGAGCCTTTTTGATGTTTAACGAAAGCTCACACCTAACATTTATCTATCGCACTGCCGTGTTTCCAATGTGTGTGGAGGAGAGTAATTCAGCTCCGCCCGGCTTCCTGTGTATCTCTGTGTCTGTCACACCACTGGCCTCTGTAAGGGGTATGCAAAGGACCTTGGCTTGCTGCCTCAGCGTTTTGGCCCCACCGAAATGACAGGGGTTTTATAGGAGCTTGTGTTGGGGGTAGGAGTGGGCTCTAATGTATGTGTGTGTGTGTGTGTGTGTGTGTGTGTGTGTGTTTGTGGGTGGGAGGGTGGGTGTGTGTGTGTGTGTGTGCACATGTGTGTGTGTGTGTGTGAGAGAGAGAGAGAGAGAGAGCGCACGTGTGCGGACACCCATGGGCTTCGCTTGGTCGGATACACCTTCGCTAAGGATCTTCTTACTCCTCAGCTCAGCTCTTCTATTGTCACTGTTTGTTCTCTCACTGCAATGGCTTCTGGGAACCTTGCTGTCCCTGCCTGCTGAATGAATGCTGGCCGTGCTCTTTTTGTGTTCTTCCGTATACACAACACTCAAGGACAAGGTTGCAGTGATCCACAGCCTGTACACGAGGCTTGGAGAACAGCTGGGCTGCTGTTGGGTCATCGTCTCTTGTCTCCCATGGAAACTGTTTGGAACCCATTTAGGGTGAATTTAATTAAAATGTTCCATCAATGCAACAAAATGACCTAAATTGCAATTCATGATTCAAAATGCTGTTTTTAATCAAACATAGGAAGATTTTTGTTCTGAGTTATCTAATTTAATTTCCTTCATTTGCTCTAGTATAAAAATGGAATTGTGTAAACCAGAGTGCTCAGGGTTGGGTGGGGCATAATTTACGAAGCGTTCTTTTTCTGTCAAGCTAGATGCTTGGCTTCACAGTTTCAACGGTGCGCTTGAGCAACGGCCATGTGAACCGCTTAATAGGTTGACCCCGCTGTGTGCGATCGGTGACTCGCAGATTAAGAGCCTATCAAAATGCATTAGCCCTGGAGCCAGAATACTTTGATTGGTCCAGATCAGTGAGTCATGCACTGCTCGTGGTAGGTCCGTCAATTAATCGGTCCATAAAGTCTCCCTTAGCCATTACCACTGTTCGTCAGGACTGTTCTGAGAGCAGTGATGGGTCTTTTAATTGCCACTCCAGTAAACAGTTGCTGAGTAACAAAGATGTCAGTAACAAAGTCGCTGGGTTTTCCCCCCGCATAATTAGTTACAGTTTAGGTGGCTGTTAAACAAGGTTTGTCTTACACTACATGATCAAAAGTATGTGGACAGCTGCTCGTTAAACATCTCATTCCAAAAACCATGGACATGAATATGGAGTTGTCCCCCCCCCCCCTTTTTGGGCTATGTCAGCCTCCACTCTTCTGGGAAAGCTTTCCACTAGATGTTGGAACATTGCTGCGGGTACTTGCTTCCATTCAGCCACAAGAGTATTAGTGAGGTCGGACGATAAGGCCTGGCTCACAGTCGGTGTTCCAATTCATCCCAAAGTTCTTGTGCAGTCGTTGCTTCCAGAGGCAGTTTGGAACTTGGTAGGAAGTGTTGCAACCAGGACAGACAATTTTTACATGCCGCGCGCCTCAGCACTCGGCGGTCCTGTTCAGTGAGCTTGTGTGTCCTACCACTTGAGCAGTTGTTTCTTCTAGATGTTTCCACTTCACAATAACATAACTTACAGTTGACCGGGGCAGGTCTAGCAGGGCAGAAATTTGACCAACTGACTTGTTGGAAAGGTGGCATCCTATGACGGTGCTACATTGAAAGTCACTGAGCTCTTCAGTAAGGCCATTCTAATGCCAATGTTTGTCTATGGAGATTGCATGGCTGAGTGCTCTTATTTGTTTACACCTGTCAGCAACGGTTGTGCCTGATATAGCCGAATCAAAGGGGTGTCATTTGAAGGGGTGTCCACATACTTTTGTATATATAGTGTATGTCATGTGATTGACATTGTTTTGATATACAATACCAGTCAAACGTTTGGACACACCTACTCATTCCAGGCTTTTTCTTTAGTTGTATTATTTTCTAACCCGGTAGAATAATAGTGAAGACATCAAAACTATGAAATAACACATATGGAATCATGTAGTAACCAAACAAGTGTTAAACAAATCAAAATATATTGTATATTTGAGATTCTTCAAAGTAGCCACCCTTTGCCTTGATGACAGCTTTGCACACGGTTGGCATTCTCTCAACCAGCTTCATGATGTAGTCACACGGAATGCATTTCAATTAACAGGTGTGCCTTGTGAAAAGTTTATTTGTGGAATTTCTTTCTTTCTTAATGTGTTTGAGCCAATCAGTTGTGTTGTGACAAGGTAGGGGTGGTATACAGAAGATAGCCCTATTGGATAAAAAAACAAATAAAAAACTGGAACGAGGAGGTGTGTCCAAACTTTTGACTGGTACTGTATATCTTTTTAAAGTATTATCACCAGTTGTGCAGCTATTATAGTGTCTTTTTATTCCTTTGGTAGGTATATCTATACAATATTTGTTGTGAATCCCTGCTAGATGAGGATTCTAGGACCTCCCTGACATATTTTCCACCACACATCTATAGCTGAAAAGACGACTAGCCCAGAAGGGGGCCGAGTTACATCCATCAGAGATCAATCAATCCAACATGTCGCCTATGATTGCTGGTGCTGTCGTCTCCATGGTTACACTTATGACGGACAGGGGCTTGACCCCGATGCTACCGGTGTCTCTAGCTTGTCTCCTGTAGTTTCCACAGAATTGTAGACTGCGTGAGGTAGAGGCGGGTAGGTGGACCCACCTCTGTGAGGTCATTCGTTTACCCATGATTATGGCAGATGATTGGCGGCGTGCCGGCTGGGGTGCTTTCGAGGGGTTTATTTGTGCGAGTGTATAAACGGGAGGGTTACTGACAGTCACTGCCAAAAATAACAAGATGGCTCTCATTTTCCAGGTGAACTTGACAATAATTTAGGGGAGTGGAACGCGCATGAAGGGCGATTTCAGGTTTGATGATAGCGGTGCCAAAAAAGAGACACAAAGAAAAGCTAACAGGTGTTGTGTCTGTTCTGGACTTGTAACGGTTTTTGTTTGCTCAGCGTTGCTTTTAGTCTGTCGTTTAAGAAAAAACTGAAGTTTTGCTGGTGATTGTTCTGAATGTTCATTATAGCATCTTGCCTCCGGGTTGTTTGTATGGACTATTGAGTTGTTGGGAGGATTTTCCTTTAATTCTTTCATTCTTTCACTAATATGGCTTGAAACAATTATGTTAAGTGTTTGATGAATGAACTTCCGTTCCTGTTTTTTCCCCCTTAGTGTTAATCCAGTTCTTTTATAAAATCGGCTTTCAGGAAACACTTTAGTTTGAATGTTTTTATATAAATCAGATGATGCAAGGTTCTGCGGGAACTGGACACTTGGCTTTAAACACGATAGGAACGGTTTTACACTTTGAAATAGGCAATTCCACGGCCAGAGTGATGCAGATGAGAGGGGGAATGCCTTGTGAGGCTCTCCGTGAGTGTTTCCAAGGACGAGGCACGAGTGGAATGACGAGAAAGGAAAAAGCAAAAGAAGAACACACAGAGGGTACAGAATTAGAGTGATTCAGGGGAATGGAGAGAGTGGCAGTGAGAGGCTGAGACATTGGAGAGGAGACAGAGAGCCTGCGAGACTGAGGTAGAGAGACAACTAGTCAGGCACGACAAAACAGACAGAAGGGAGAGCAACAGGGATAGAGAGAGAGAGAGGAAATAGAGAGGGGCGAGATGGAAAGGTCTGTAATTGCTACCATCAGAGCCTGTCATTAACCTGGGGCTGAGGGGAGTGAGGTGGGGGGATGTCTAGTCTGGATGTGGCTGCCAGGACCTAGGGGGTTTGGGGTAGGGATGTGGAGGGAGGATAGGGGGCTGGTGGGGTGTTGGAGGTGGATGAGTGAAGAAGAGTGGAGACAGCGAATGAGTAGGCAATAGATAAGCCTGTTGGAGCCAGGGCCCGAAAACTCCAGCATTTGACTGACAAGCTAAGTGAGCCGTGAGGCAGATCAATGTTGCCCCGTTTTCATGGTCTTAATTCTGGACTGTCAAAAAGCCCAAAACTCCATCATCACTCTTCCCTCCCTCCTCTTCCATCTATCCCATCCGTGGAATGAATGGGCCTTCGATCGGTCCCAGCCTCCATCTGTCTTTGATAGGGGACATTGAGCAAAAGTCTGTGTGCACAGAGGCGGACAGAGGTGAAAAGAGGATAGGGGGGTTGTTGGAGGATCTAAAACACATGCTGGTGTCCCTTTTTCTATATGTTCTCTTTAATGCGTGTGAGAGAGAGAGCATCTCGGGGAAAATAAAGTGATGTTTAATTAGTGCACATTCAATCTTCAATTCAATAAAATTCTATAACATTTTATTTGTATTAGTCATTTTATTTATACAAATATACAATATATGGAGATGTCACCAACCTACACACCCAACCCTCCCTAACCCAACACACCCAGCCCTCCCTAACCCAACACACCCAACACTCCCTAACCCAACACACCCAACACTCCCTAACCCAACACACCCAACACTCCCTAACCCAACACACCCAACCCTCCCTAACCCAACACACCCAACCCTCCCTAACCCAACACACCCAGCCCTCCCTAACCCAACACACCCAACCTCCCTAACCCAACACACCCAACCCTCCCTAACCCAACACACCCAACCCTCCCTAACCCAACACACCCAACCCTCCCTAACCCAACACACCCAACCCTCCCTAACCCAACACACCCTACCCTCCCTAACCCAACACACCCTACCCTCCCTAACCCCCACACACCCAACCCTCCCTAACCCAACACACACCCTACCCTCCCTAACCCAACACACCCAACCCTCCCTAACCCAACACACCCAACCCTCCCTAACCCAACACACCCAACACTCCCTAACCCAACACACACCCTACCCTCCCTAACCCAACACACCCAACCCTCCCTAACCCCCACACACCCTACCCTCCCTAACCCCCACACACCCAACACTCCCTAACCCAACACACCCTACCCTCCCTAACCCAACACAACCCTACCCTCCCTAACCCAACACACCCAACACTCCCTAACCCCCACACACCCCTACCCTCCCTAACCCAACACACCCAACACTCCCTAACCCAACACACCCAACCCTCCCTAACCCAACACACCCAACACTCCCTAACCCAACACACCCAACCCTCCCTAACCCAACACACCCACACTCCCTAACCCAACACACCCTACCCTCCCTAACCCAACACACCCAACCCTCCCTAACCCAACACACCCAACACTCCCTAACCCAACACACCCAACACTCCCTAACCCAACACACCCCAACCCTCCCTAACCCCCACACACCCTAACCCAAAAACCCCCAACACTCCCTAACCCACACACCCAACCCTCCCTAACCAACACACCCAACACTCCCTAACCCCCACAACAACCCTAACCCAAAACCCCCAACACTCCTAACCCAACCACACCAACCTCCCTAACCCAACACACCCAACCCCCTAACCCAACACACCCAACACTCCCTAACCCAACACACCCAACACTCCCTAACCCCACACACCCTAACCCAAACCCCCAACACTCCCTAACCCAACACACCCAACCCTCCTAACCCCCCACCACCCTACCCTCCCTACCCAACACACCCAACACTCCCTAACCCCCACACACCCTAACCCAAAACCCCCAACACTCCCGAACCCAACACACCCAACCCTCCCTAACCCAACACACCCAACACTCCCTAACCAACACACCCAACACTCCCTAAACCCACACACCCAACACTCCCTAACCCCCACACACCCAACCCTCCCTAACCCAACACAACCCACCCTCCCTAACCCAACACACACCTACCCCTCCTAACCCAACACACCCCTACCCTCCCTAACCCAACACACCCAACATCCCTAACCCAACACACCCAACACTCCCTAACCCAACACACCCAACACTCCCTAACCCAACACACACCAACACGCCCTAACCCAACACACCCAACACTCCCTAACCCAACACACCCAACACTCCTAACCCCCACACACCCAACCTCCCTAACCCAACACACCCAACCCTCCCTAACCCAACACACACCAACCCTCCCTAACCCAACACACACCCTACCCTCCCCTAACCCAACACACACCCTACCCTCCTAACCCAACACACCCAACACTCCCTAACCCACACACCCTAACCCAAAACCCCCCAACACTCCCTAACCCACACACCCAACCCTCCCTAACCCAACAACACCCAACACTCCCTAACCCAACACACCAAACACTCCCTAACCCAACACACCACAACACTCCCTAACCCAACACACCCAACCTCCCTAACCCCACACAACCCAACCCTCCCTAACCCCAACACACCCAACCCTCCCTAACAAACCCCCCAACACAACACTCCTACCCTCCCTAACCCAACACAACCCACACTCCCTAACCCCCACACCACCCTACCCTCCTAACCCCATACACACCAACCTTCCCTTAACCCCCACACACCCAACACTCCCTAACCCAACACACCCAACCCTCCCTAACCCAACACACCCAACCCTCCCTAACCCAAACACACCCACCCTCCCTAACCCCAACAGACACCCAAAACACTCCCTAACCCCCCACACACCCTACCCTCCCTAACCCAACACACCCAACACATCCCTAACCCAACACACCCAACCCTCCCTAACCCCACACACCCTACACTCCCTAACCCAACCACAGCCCAACCCTCCCTAACCCCCACACACCCTACCCTCCCTAACCCAACACACCCTACCCTCCCTAACCCCCACGACGACCCTACTACAACTCCCTAAGCCCAACACACCCAACACGTCCCTAACCCAACACACCCCACAAACCTACCCCTAACCCCCCCTAACACCTAGCCCTCCCTAACCCAACACACCCTACCCTCCCATAACCCAACACACCCAAAACCCTTCCCTAAACCCCCACACAGCCGCTAACCTCCCTAACCAAACACCCCTACCCTCCCTACACCCAACACACCCAACCCTCCCGTAACCCCCACACACCTACCCTCCCATAACCCAACACAACCACACCACACACCCCCTCCCTACCCACACACACACCCCCCATCCCTAACCCCCACACACCCTACCACTCCCGATACCCAACACACCCCGAACACTCCCTAACCCCCACCACCCTACCCTCCCTAACCCAACACACCCAACACGTCCCTAACCCAACACACCAACCCTCCCCTAACCCAAACACACCCTACACTCCCTAACCCCCACACACCCAACCCTCCCTAACCCAACACACCAACCCTCCCTAACCCAACACATCCAACCCTCCCTAACCCAACACACCCTACCCTGCCCTAACCCAACACACCCAACCCTCCCTCAACCCACACACACCCTACCCTCCCTAACCCAACACACCCAACACTCCCTAACCCCCACACACCCTACCTTCCCTACCCAACACACCCAACCCTCCCTAACCCAACACACCCTACCCTCCCTAACCCAACACACCCAACACTCCCTAACCCCCACACACCCTACCCTCCCTAACCCAACACACCCAACCCTCCCTAACCCAACACACCCTACCACTTCCCTAACCCAACACACCCAACACTCCCTAACCCCCACACACCCTACCCTCCCTAACCCAACCACACCCAACACTCCCTAACCCACACACCCAACCCCCCTAATCCAACACAGCCCTACACTCCTAACACCGCACACACCCACCTCCCTAACCCAACAACCCACCCCTCCCTAACCCAACACACCCAACACTCCCTAACCCAACACACCCAACCCTCCTAACCCAACACACCCAACCCTCCCTAACCCAACACACCCAACCCTCCCTAACCCAACACACCCAACACTCCCTAACCCCCACACACCCTACCCTCCCTAACCCAACACACCCAACACTCCCTAACCCAACACACCCAACCCTCCCTAACCCCCACACACCCTACACTCCCTAACCCAACACACCCAACCCTCCCTAACCCCCACACACCCTACCCTCCCTAACCCAACACACCCTACCCTCCCTAACCCCCACACACCCTACACTCCCTAACCCAACACACCCAACACTCCCTAACCCAACACACCCAACACACCCTAACCCCCACACACCCTACCCTCCCTAACCCAACACACCCCTACCCTCCCTAACCCAACACACCCAACCCTCCCTAACCCCCACACAACCCTACCCTCCCTAACCCAACACACCCTACCCTCCCTAACCCAACACACCCAACCCTCCCTAACCCCCACACACCCTACCCCTCCCTAACCCAACACACCCAACCCTCCCTAACCCAACACACCCTACCCTCCCTAACCCCCACACACCCTACCCTCCCTAACCCAACACACCCAACACTCCCTAACCCCCACACACCCTACCCTCCCTAACCCAACACACCAACACTCCCTAACCCAACACACCCAACCCTCCCTAACCCAACACACCCCTACACTCCCTAACCCCCACACCCCAACCCTCCCTAACCCAACACACCCAACCCTCCCTAAACCCACACACCCAACCCTCCCTAACCCACCCCCTACCCTCCCTAACCCAACACACCCACCCTCCCAACCCAACACCACCCTACCCTCCCTAACCCAACACACACCCAACACTCCCTAACCCCACACACCCCTACCCTCCCTAACCCAACACACACCAACCCTCCCTAACCCAACACACCCTACCCCCTAACCCAACACACCCAACACTCCCTACCCCCACACACCCTACCCTCCCTAACCCACACACCCAACCCTCCCTAACCCAACACACACCCTACACTCCCTACCCCAACACACCCAACACTCCCTAACCCCACACACCCTACCCTCCCTAACCCAACACAACCACCCAACCTCCCTAACCCAACACACCCAACCCTCCCTAACCCAACACACCCTACACTCCCTAACCCCCACACCCCCAACCCTCCCTAACCCCACACACCCAACCCTCCCTAACCCAACACACCCAACCCTCCCTAACCCAACACACCCAACCCTCCCTAACCCAACACACCCAACCCTCCCTAACCCAACACACCCTACCCTCCCTAACCCAACACACCCAACCCTCCCTAACCCAACACACCCTACCCTCCCTAACCCAACACACCCAACACTCCCTAACCCCCACACACCCTACCCTCCCTAACCAACACACCCAACCCCTCCCTAACCCAACACACCCTACCCTCCTATAACCCACACACACCCAACACTCCCTAACCCCCACACACCCTACCCTCCCTAACCCAACACACCCCAACCCTCCCTAACCCAACACACCCTACACTCCCTAACCCAACACACCCAACCCTCCCTACCCAACACCCCTATACCTTCCTAACCCACACCCCAACACTCCCTAACCCCCACACACCCTACCCTCCCTAACCCAACACACCCAACCCTCCCTAACCCAACACACCCCTACCCTCCCTAACCCAACACACCCACCCCTACCCTCCCTAACCCACACACACCCCCTCCCTAACCCAACACACCCTACCCTCCAACCCAACACCCCAACACTCCCTAACCCCCACACACCCTACCCTCCCTAACCCAACAACCCAACCCTCCCTAACCCCACCACCCTAACCCTCCCTAACCAACACACCCACCTCCCTAACCCAACCCACACACACCCAAACCCAACCCTCCCTAACCCCCACACACCTACCCCCCCTAACCCAACACACCCAACCCTCCCTAACCCAACACACCCTACCCTCCCTAACCAACACACCCACCCCCCTAACCCAACACAACCAACCACCAACCCTCCCTAACCCAACACACCTCCCTACACTCCCTAACCCCAACACACCCAACCCTCCCTAACCCAACACACCCTACCCTCCCTAACCCAACACCAACCCAACACTCCCTAACCCCCACAAACCCTACCCTCCCTAACCCAACACACCCAACCCTCCCTAACCCACACAACCTACCCTCCCTAACCCAACACACCCAACCCTCCCTAACCCAACACACCCAACACTCCCTAACCCCCACACACCCACCCTTCCCTAACCCAACACACCCAACCCTCCCACCCAACACACCCTACCCTCCCTAACCAACACACCCCAACCCTCCCTAAGTCCCAACACACCCAACCCTCCCTAACCCAACACACCCTAACCCTCCCTAACCCAACACACCCTACACTCCCTAACCCCAACACAACCCAACCCTCCCTAACCCCCACACACCCTACCCTCCCTAACCCAACACACCCAACCCTCCCTAACCCAACACACCCTACACTCCCTAACCCAACACACCCAACCTCCCTAACCCCCCACCACCCTACCCTCCCTAACCCAACACACCCTACCCTCCCTAACTCCACACACCCTACCCTCCCTAACCCCCACACACCCTACCCTCCCTAACCCAACACACCCAACCCTCCCTAACCCAACACACCCTACACTCCCTAACCCAAACACACCCAACCCTCCCTAACCCCCACACACCCAACCCTCCCTAAACCCAACACACCCTACCCTACCCTCCCTAACCCAACACACCCAACCCTCCCTAACCCCCACACACCCTACCCTCCCTAACCACCACACACCCTACCCTCCCTAACCCAACACCACCCAACCCTCCCGTAACCCAACACCACCCTACACTCCCTAACCCAACACACCCAACCCTCCCTAACCCCCACACACCCAACCCTCCCCTAACCCAACACACCCTACCCTCCCTAAACCCAACACACCCAACCCTCCCTAACCCCCAACACACCCTACCCTCCCTAACCCAACACACCCAACCCTCCCTAACCCAACACACCCAACCCTCCCTAACCCAACACACCCAACCCTCCCTAACCCCCACACCACCCTACACTCCCTAACCCAACACACCCAACCCTCCCTAACCCCCAACACACCCAACCCTCCCTAACCCCCACACACTCTACACTCCCTAACCCAACACACCCAACCCTCCCTAACCTCCACACACCCTACCCTCCCTAACCCAACACACCCAACCCTCCCTAAACCCCACACACCCAACCCTCCCTAACCCCCACACACCCTACCCTCCCTAACCCAACACACCCAACCCTCCCTAACCCCCACACACCCTACCCTCCCTAACCCAAAACCCCCAACCCTCCCTAACCCCCACACACCCTACCCTCCCTAACCCAACACACCCAACCCTCCCTAACCCAACACACCCTACACTCCCTAACCCAACACACCCAACCCTCCCTAACCCCACACACCCAACCCTCCCTAACCCAACACACCCTACTCTACCCTCCCTAACCCAACACACCCAACCCTCCCTAACCCCCACACACCCTACCCTCCCTAACCACCACACACCCTACCCTCCCTAACCCAACACACCCAACCCTCCCTAACCCAACACACCCTACACTCCCTAACCCAACACACCCAACCCTCCCTAACCCCCACACACCCAACCCTCCCTAACCCAACACATCCTACCCTCCCTAACCCAACACACCCAACCCTCCCTAACCCCCACACACCCTACCCTCCCTAACCCAACACACCCAACCCTCCCTAACCCAACACACCCAACCCTCCCTAACCCAACACACCCAACCCTCCCTAACCCCCACACACCCTACACTCCCTAACCCAACACACCCAACCCTCCCTAACCCCCAACACACCCAACCCTCCCTAACCCCCACACACTCTACACTCCCTAACCCAACACACCCAACCCTCCCTAACCCCCACACACCCTACCCTCCCTAACCCAACACACCCAACCCTCCCTTAACCCTCCCTAAACCCCACACACCCAACCCTCCCTAACCCCCACACACCCTCCCCTCCCTAACCCAACACACCCAACCCTCCCTAACCCCCAACACACCCAACCCTCCCTAACCCCCACACACTCTACACTCCCTAACCCAACACACCCAACCCTCCCTAACCTCCACACACCCTACCCTCCCTAACCCAACACACCCAACCCTCCCTAAACCCCACACACCCAACCCTCCCTAACCCCCACACACCCTACCCTCCCTAACCCAACACACCCAACCCTCCCTAACCCCCACACACCCTACCCTCCCTAACCCAAAACCCCCAACCCTCCCTAACCCCCACACACCCTACCCTCCCTAACCCAACACACCCAAACCCTCCCTAACCCAACACACCCTACACTCCCTAACCCAACACACCCAACCCTCCCTAACCCCCACACACCCAACCCTCCCTAACCCAACACACCCTACTCTACCCTCCCTAACCCAACACACCCAACCCTCCCTAACCCCCACACACCCTACCCTCCCTAACCACCACACACCCTACCCTCCCTAACCCAACACACCCAACCCTCCCTAACCCAACACACCCTACACTCCCTAACCCAACACACCCAACCCTCCCTAACCCCCACACACCCAACCCTCCCTAACCCAACACATCCTACCCTCCCTAACCCAACACACCCAACCCTCCCTAACCCCCACACACCCTACCCTCCCTAACCCAACACACCCAACCCTCCCTAACCCAACACACCCAACCCTCCCTAACCCAACACACCCAACCCTCCCTAACCCCCACACACCCTACACTCCCTAACCCAACACACCCAACCCTCCCTAACCCCCAACACACCCAACCCTCCCTAACCCCCACACACTCTACACTCCCTAACCCAACACACCCAACCCTCCCTAACCCCCACACACCCTACCCTCCCTAACCCAACACACCCAACCCTCCCTAAACCCTCCCTAAACCCCACACACCCAACCCTCCCTAACCCCCACACACCCTACCCTCCCTAACCCAACACACCCAACCCTCCCTAACCCCCACACACCCTACCCTCCCTAACCCAAAACCCCCAACCCTCCCTAACCCCCACACACTCTACCCTCCCTAACCCAACACACCCTACCCTCCCTAACCCAACACACCCTACCCTCCCTAACCCCCACACACCCTCCCCTCCCTAACCCAAAACCCCAACCCACCCTAACCCAACACACCCAACCCTCCCTAACCCCCAACACACCCAACCCTCCCTAACCCCCACACACTCTACACTCCCTAACCCAACACACCCAACCCTCCCTAACCTCCACACACCCTACCCTCCCTAACCCAACACACCCAACCCTCCCTAAACCCCACACACCCAACCCTCCCTAACCCCCACACACCCTACCCTCCCTAACCCAACACACCCAACCCTCCCTAACCCCCACACACCCTACCCTCCCTAACCCAAAACCCCCAACCCTCCCTAACCCCCACACACCCTACCCTCCCTAACCCAACACACCCAACCCTCCCTAACCCAACACACCCTACACTCCCTAACCCAACACACCCAACCCTCCCTAACCCCCACACACCCAACCCTCCCTAACCCAACACACCCTACTCTACCCTCCCTAACCCAACACACCCAACCCTCCCTAACCCCCACACACCCTACCCTCCCTAACCACCACACACCCTACCCTCCCTAACCCAACACACCCAACCCTCCCTAACCCAACACACCCTACACTCCCTAACCCAACACACCCAACCCTCCCTAACCCCCACACACCCAACCCTCCCTAACCCAACACATCCTACCCTCCCTAACCCAACACACCCAACCCTCCCTAACCCCCACACACCCTACCCTCCCTAACCCAACACACCCAACCCTCCCTAACCCAACACACCCAACCCTCCCTAACCCAACACACCCAACCCTCCCTAACCCCCACACACCCTACACTCCCTAACCCAACACACCCAACCCTCCCTAACCCCCAACACACCCAACCCTCCCTAACCCCCACACACTCTACACTCCCTAACCCAACACACCCAACCCTCCCTAACCCCCACACACCCTACCCTCCCTAACCCAACACACCCAACCCTCCCTAAACCCTCCCTAAACCCCACACACCCAACCCTCCCTAACCCCCACACACCCTACCCTCCCTAACCCAACACACCCAACCCTCCCTAACCCCCACACACCCTACCCTCCCTAACCCAAAACCCCCAACCCTCCCTAACCCCCACACACTCTACCCTCCCTAACCCAACACACCCTACCCTCCCTAACCCAACACACCCTACCCTCCCTAACCCCCACACACCCTCCCCTCCCTAACCCAAAACCCCAACCCACCCTAACCCAACACACCCAACCCTCCTTTCTGGGGACGGTTCCATCACCTTTTGATAGGCTGCATCGTACATCTCTATTCTAGCCATTCTGTAAGGTTCTGTATTTATTTTCTTAGTCAACCTTGTGTTCTGTTTCGTTGTGTTCTTGAACGTAGCCCTGTTTCTTTGTGTTCTTGAACGTAGCCCCGTTTCTTTGTGTTCTTGAACGTAGCCCTGTTTCTTTGTGTTCTTGAACGTAGCCCTGTTTCTTTGTGTTCTTGAACGTAGCCCCGTTTCTTTGTGTTCTTGAACGTAGCCCTGTTTCTTTGTGTTCTTGAACGTAGTAGCCCTGTCTTTCATTTTTGTTCATTGTTTTTACCTGTGTTAGTTACTCACCTGGTCTCATCAGCTCCTTATTTAGTTCAGTTCATTCTGTTTGTGCCTTTGTGAGGTATTGCTCCTTTTGACTCTACTAAGCCTTTTCCCAGCTCGTTTGTGAGAACTAGTTATAGCCTTCAGTCCTAGTTTTGATTCACCTGCATGTTTGCCTACCTGTGCATGGCCTTTGCCTGCCTGTGACCACGATTTCTGCGAAGGAGAAATAAACACCCGCCACGCTCTGCGCGTGAATCTACACCTTTTTCTCCCTGGGTATTCATTACACATTCCTTATGACTGTTGTTGATAAGGAATGAATAAGCCCAATAGGTTCATGTTGATGTGAAAGCACCATCATTCAGCTCAAGTAGCCTTCACTCAAGTACTCACTTTACTTCACGTTTTACAATCACTTCTATCAAGCTGTCTTCATCCCCTGTGGGTACAAGGCACTTAAAGTCACACCTCCTTTCACAGCCGTCATCATCCCTTCTCTCTTTCCCAATCCCTCTACTGCTAATAGAAACCATTTTGGAAAGTCTTAGTTTATGCTTTTTCCTTGACCACTACCACAACAACACCATCAAATGGCCTAGCCATTAGCAGTAAGTAAGAAGCATTGGAGACTTCAGTCAACTCTGTTCTGTCTGTGGTGACATTTCTCAACCTGCTTTAACCTTTTGGTCTCTGTGAGCGCCGCTGACTCACTTTTGGTCTCTGCCAGTTGCCTGCTTCAAAATCAGCCTCGTTGTCACCTAACCCCCATTACCACGCTCTCCTGCTTTCTGCCCCCTTATCTTCCCATTGCCTCAGGCGGTCTGGCTGTTATGCCCTCAGATTGGATGTCATCAGTGATGCCTCAGATTAGACCGTTGGCATTTGGGGTTTGTGTTGCGGCTGTTTTGAGGAGATAACAAGATGTTTTTTCACCTACTTTTTGATCTGTTAAACATGTTCTTAGATGTTGCAGTTTGGGATGCTGGCCGAATTTCAGCGGGCGATGCTCAAATGTTTCTGCATACTTTGTTGCACAGTGTCAAATGACCCGAGTGTCGGTGAAGTCATCAGGAAGGTGGCTCGACAGGAAAGCTGTGCAGTAGGCCTGCATGCAATCAATCCTTGTAGTCATAGTTAGCACATTGTATATGTACAGGTGAAGTCGGAAGTTTACATACACCTTAATCAAACACATTTAAAATCAGTTTTCACAATTCCTGACGTTTAATCCTGGTAAAAATTCCCTGTCTTAGATCAGTTAGGATCACCACGCTATTATAAGAATGTGAAATGTCAGAATAATAGTAGAGTGAATTATTTGATTTCTTTCATTACATTCCCAGTGGGTCAGAAGTTTACATACACTCAATTAGTATTTGGTAGCCTTCCACAAACTTCCCACAATAAGTTGGGTGAATTTTGGCCCATTCCTCCTGACATAGCTGCTGTAACTGAGTCGGGTTTGTAGGCCTCCTTGCTTGCACACACTTTTTCAGTTCTGCCAACAAATTTTCTATGGGATTGAGGTCAGGAATGGCCACTCCAATACCTTGACTTTGTTGTCCTTAAGCCATTTTGCCACAACTTTGGTTGTATGCATGGGGTGATTGTCCATTTGGAAGACCCATTTGCGACCAAGCTTTAACTTCCTGACTGATGTCTTGAGATGTTGCTTCAATATAGCCACATCATTTTCCTCCCTCATGAAGCCATCTATTTTGTGAAGTGCACCAGTCCCTCCTGCAGCAAAGCACCGCCACAACATGATGCTGCCACCCCCGTGCTTCACGGTTGGGATGGTATTCTTCGGCCTGCAAGCATCCCCCTATTTCCTCCAAAAATAACGATGGTCATTATGGCCAAACAGCTATATTTTTTGTTTCATCAGACCAGAGGACATTTCTCCAAAAAGTCCCATCTTTGTGCCCATGTGCAGTTGCAAATCGTAGTCTGGCTTTTTTATGGCGTTTTGGAGCAGTGGCTTCTTCCTGGCTGAGTGGCCTTTCAAGGTTATGTCGATATATGATTTGTTTTACTGTGGATATAGATACTTTTGTACCTGTTTCCTCCAGCATCTTCACAAGGTCCTTTGCTGTTGTTCTGGGATTGATTTGCACTTTTCTCACCAAAGTACGCTCATCCCTAGGAGACAAAACACATCTCCTTCCTGAGCAGTATGACGGCTACGTGGTCCCATGGTGTTTATACTTGCGTACTATTGTTTGTACAGATAAGCGTGGTACCTTCAGGCGTTTGGAAATTGCTCCCAAGGATGAACCAGACTTGTGGAGGTCTACAATTTAATTTCTCTTGATTTTCCCATGATGTCAGGTGCCTGATGTCAGGCACTGAGTTTGAAGGTAGGCCTTGAAATACATCCACAGGTACACCTCCAATTGACTCAAATTATGTCAATTAGCCTTTCAGAAGCTTCTAAAGCCATGACATTATTTTCTGGAATTTTCCAAGCTGTTTAAAGGCACAGTCAACTTAGTGTATGTCATTTTCTGATCAACTGGATTTGTGACACAGTGAATTATAAGTGAAATAATCTGTCTGTAAACAATTGTTGGAGAAATGACTTGTCATGCACAAAGTAGATGTCCTAACCGACTTGCCAAAACTATAGTTTGTTCACAAGAAATTCGTGGAGTGGTTGAAAAACGAGTTTTAATGACTCCAACCTGTGTATGTCAGACTTATCTGTATATATCATTCTGATAGGGTTTTCACACATAACATCTTCATATTGCGAAAGCTCAGAAGGAGATGAAATAGGCTCAAACATTCTTCGACTTCAATGTAGTTGGGCATATTTTGAATTACTCCCATGCCATTTAAATCAAATCAAAATCAAATTGTATTTGTCACATGCTCCGAATACAACAGGTGTAGACCTTACAGTGAAATGCTTACTTACAAGCCCTTAACCAACAACGCTTTAAGAAGTTAGTAAGTGTTAAGTAAAAAATAGATAAATAGAAAATAAAAGTAACAAATAATTCAATAGCAGCAGTAAAATAACATTAGGAGTGTATACATCAACGCACATTGAAATGCTATAGGCCTCTTCTATGAGTGTCTCTTAGGAACTCCTAACGGCCGAATACCATCCCCGTTCCATGTCAGCTCCTTTCACAACTGCCTCACATTGGCTTTGTGGGATCCTTCCTCAGTCCCCTTTCACCAACCTCTGAAAATGAAGTAGCCAGTAAACAAACAATCCAGGCCAGTCTCATAGAACAGGTGAATTTGTTGTACATTTAGTAATTTAGCAGACACTCTTATCCAGAGCAACATACAGCAGTAAGTGCATACGTTGTCATTCATACTGGTCCCCCGTGGGAATCAAACCCACAATCCTGGTGTTGCAATTGCCACGCTCTTCCAACTGAGGCACACGGGTCACCTTAGGCTGCAATGCATATATTTACACTATGATCATAACCAACATTTATTTTCTGTTCTAATGTCTTGCTCTTACTTTGCTTCTTCAAGCATGAATTTGGAGCAGCCGTGCCCATTAAAACCGAGGGGGATGTGGGTGAAATCACGTCAGGCCTTTCTTCACAAGTCTTGCGGCAGTGTAGCCTAGTGGTTAGAGCATTGGGCTAGTAACCAGAAGGTTGCAAGTTCAAATCTGTGAGCTGACAAGTTACACATTTATTGTTCTGCCCTTGAACAGGCAGTTAACCCACTGTTCCTAGGCCATCATTGAAAATAATAAATTGTTCTTAACTGACTTGCCTGGTTAAATAAAGGTAAAATAAAAATTCTCTGTCACTCCATATCCGGGTGTAGGCCGAACGGTTTGACACTACAAACTCTTTACCATCAGAGTCTCTTTAATACAAGATCTTTTACATGTACAGGAAATCCTGAAGTCGTTCTGTCACCAAGTAGCGAAGACACTAAGTAGTGAAACTTTACCATTCTGGGGAAGTAGACAAAACAACACTTGCCTTGGTGATCATATTGTCTCTTCCCAGTTGTCAGAATTGTCACATACATTTTTTTCAGAATTTGTATTTTTCTATAGATCTTTCTAAGGAAGCTAGCGGTCCATTCAAGGTGGGATATGAGTCTAGAAGTGAGGTGAGGATGTCAAAATTTGACACCAGAAGACATATCCTGCCTATATTGTCAACACGAAGAGTTGTCCGTGCTATCATGGCCCTGCTTCCTGTCAAAACAGGAAACCGAAAGGGGCAAAAGGGAGGATAGGAACGTGTTGTAGGCCTATTTGAAGTGTAGTTGGCTCGAGGTCCATAGTGTTCTGCTTTGACCTGCCTGGCTTTAAAAACAAGTCCATAAAGGCCGGGTCTTGCTGCTGGGATACACCTGATGGGGATATTTTCATCTCTCCACCACAGCATGTCGGAATATTTCACCCCTGCTTTTGACACTTGTTTTCTTTTTGGGAGAGATTCTACCTCCCAGCCTAAAACAGGACGAGGATCAGGGGGATTTGGAGTGGAACATACGCTGGCCCGTTGACCACTCTTGTCAGTATTTGTTTTGATTGTCCATTTAGGAGGGGAAGGCCCTGTTAGTTGGGTTTGATGGTTTGATGGATTTTTCCACGAGGCTATCTATTGCTTGATAACCTTGATGCATGTTAGTTTTTCCTCAAAGTTCTGTCCTGTTTTTACAGCCCACATTGTTTATTAGCTTTTGCCCACCAGGGACAACAATTGTGTCAACACCTTACAAGTGGGTTAAAATAGTTTGGCATGTTGGCAGTGGCACACTGGCTGCCCAATGGGCAACAACATAGAGTGCAGTGAATTGTGTGGCAGCCAGCGTAAGAGGTTACAGCAGGCGTGCACTGACAATGACAGAACTGTGTTGGCATTAACCCGAACTAATGTTTTAAATTCGATAGACAGAGGGAGAATAACGCATGACGAGTTCAACAAACGCTGCTAATTATCAGGCGAAACACAAACCGTCTGGAAAAAATGACGACAATGCTTTGCTGCTGGCAAATACGCCACGGCTGTGCCGGCTTTGCCTGAGGAGGAACTGTCCTAGAATATCAATGAGGCATTAGTTTAGCTGGTGTGTGTGTGTGTGCGTGTGTTTGAAGCTTGTGGTGTTTGATGTTGTTTGCCATTGCCGTCTGTTTGGTTGAGGCATTCATGGTTAAGCAGATAGGGTTGTCCTCATGGACCCTCTTCTCTGGCCTCTTGCTGTGATTGATGTTACTCACAAACCCATAATGCACTGGCTCATGTGTTCATGGTAGCGTTACACTTATAATATAGATTCTCGTGCTGTGGTGGTCTTATCGAGTGTTAGGTATTGTATTTCAGCGAGGAAGTAGCCTGTCATACATAATGAAAACTGCAGTGGTTCATGTTTGTTCTTAAGAGTATATAAACGACAGTATAGTCCTTCGCCGTCTAAGCATAACTTGGAGGAGTTGGAATTGGGTGAATTGAGTGCACAACCTACAGTGGGGAGAAGTATTTGATACACTGCCGATTTTGCAGCTTTTCCTACTTACAAAGCATGTAGAGGTCAGTCATTTTTATCATAGGTACACTTCAAAAATCCAGAAAATCACATTGTATGATTTTTAAGTAATTAATTTGCATTTTATTGCATGAGTATTTGATGACCTACCAACCAGTAAGAATTCCCGGCTCTCACAGACCTGTTAGTTTTTCTTTAAGAAGCCCTCCTGTTCTCCACTCATTACCTGTATTAACTGCACCTGTTGGAACTCGTTACCTGTATGAAAGACACCTGTCCACACACTCAATCAAACAGACTCCAACCTCTCCACAATGGCCAAGACCAGAGAGCTGTGTAAGGACATCAGAGATAAATTGTAGACCTGCACAAGGCTGGGATGGGCTACAGAACAATAGGCAAGCAGCTTGGTGAGAAGGCAACAACTGTTGGCGCAATTATTAGAAAATGGAAGAAGTTCAAGATGACGGTCAATCAGCCTCGGTCTGGGGCTCCATGCAAGATCTCACCTTGTGGGGCATCAATGATCATGAGGAAGGTGAGGGATCAGCCCAGAACTACACGGCAAGACCTGGTCAATGACCTGAAGAGAGCTGGGACCACAGTCTCAAAGAAAACCATTAGTAACACACTACGCCGTGTGGATTAAAATCGTGCAACGCACGCAAGGTCTCCCTGCTCAAGCCAGCGCATGTCCAGGCCCGTCTGAAGTTTGCCAATGACCATCTGGATAATCTAGAGGAGGAATGGGAGAAGGTCATGTGATCTGATGAGACAAAAATAGAGCTTTTTGGTCTAAACTCCACTCGCTGTGTTTGGAGGAAGAAGAAGGATGAGTTTAACCCCAAGAACACCATCCCAACCGTGAAGCATGGAGGTGGAAACATCATTCTTTGGGGATGCTTTTCTGCAAAGGGTACAGGACGACTGCACCGTATTGAGGGGAGGATGGATGGGGCCATGTATCGCGAGATCTTGGCCAACAACCTCCTTCCCTCAGTAAGAGCATTGAAGCCGGGTCGTGGCTGGGTCTTCCAGCATGACAACGACCCGAAACACACAGCCAGGGCAACTAAGGAGTGGCTCCGTAAGAAGCATCTCAAGGTCCTGGAGAGGCCTAGCCAGTCTCCAGACCTGAACCCAATAGAAAATCTTTGGAGGGAGCTGAAAGTCCGTATTGCCCAGCGACAGCCCCGACAACTGAAGGATCTGGAGAAGGTCTGTATGGAGGAGTGGGCCAAAATCCCTGCTGCAGTGTGTGCAAACCTGGTAAAGAACTACAGGAAAAGTATGATCTCTGTAATTGCAAACAAAGGTATCTGTACCAAATATTAATTTCTGGTTTTCTGATGTATCAATACTTATGTCATGCAATAAAATGCAAATTAATTACTTAAAAATCATACAATGTGATTTTCTGGATTTTTTCCCCCCTCATAGTTGAAGTGTACCTTTGATAAAAATGACAGACCTCTACATGCTTTGTAAGTAGGAAAACCTGCTAAATCGGCAGTGTATCAAATACTTGTTCTCCCCACTGTATATAGCTTTTCAAGGTTTTGACGCTCAACTCTAAGAATGTGAGGCAAATATAGAATCGTCAAGAACCCCAGTGTGTGAGAAATTCATTTGAGGGTTAGAATGGCCCTATCACTGGCTCGTCCTTTGGAGTGATGCAAGATGAAGCTCTTACTGTGAATGTCACATGTCCTCTATAGTGACAGGAGGTGTCAAAGACGTCAAGGAGTCTGGAAACGACCTTGAGGAGAGTGCTGATGGCCTATAGAGTGTCAGAGCTGGGCTGCATTTGAGTGTCTGTCTGTCTATCTAGAGGCTGTGGGTGGAGTGGATTTTCCTGAAGAAGGAAAATCTGCAGGCTATGCTGACATTCCTAGCTGACATTTCTAGCGCTGAAGCGGGGGGTGAGGCATCAATAAATGGTGCAAATAAAGAAATGAACACTGACTAGTTTGTGATAGTAAAGATGTTTGTCCTCAATTTGAATCAAGACTTGATGTGACGCTGAATTAATTTGACAAAGTGGGGTATCATTTTAATGGGAAATGTTTCAGTAACTTAACTCTAGTGTCCTTAGTCACCCTGACAAGACTGTGTCAACAATTGGTTTAGTCAGGGTGACATGACATAGGTTATCCTTTGACAGCCTACACAAAATGCCAAGAAACAATATATGCACCTGGACAGGTGCATAAATACTGTATTTCTATCTAACACTTAGCACCTCTGCTCGAAAAAACATTTTTTAAAACTGTGTTGTATTTATATATTTGGTTATAGTTCCCCTCCTGTAGCAGCTGTAAATGTACCTTTTCTCCCAAGAAGACTATCAGTGCTGTTAAATGGAGTTGTAGCCTACATTGTAATTGTGTTCCTTTTAGATATCAATTTGAACAAACATGAAGAGAAAATCATACAGTACATCTACTTGGGAGGAGATTTTTTTCAGCACTGCTTATAAAGTAAAATATCTCAGTCGACTTAATCGAGACGCTTCCATTGATCAATGTACTAATTTGCTTCCCTGATAAGCAGGTTTTTAATCCTAATTATTCTTTGAAGTGTATTTGATATTGTGAAAGGGAACTGCTTCATATCCTCCTCAAGCTCTAATTACCACATATATTACAACTATTCTCCTTTGTCCGTTCAGGCGTTGACGAATAAGTCAAATCTTTCTTTTATATCTGGTTTTCATCCCTCAAATGAATTCAGCCCCAATTAGCGACTTTTTTTCTCTCTCAGGTGCTTGTTGCACAGGTCACCTTTTTTGTATGGAAAGTGACCCTACCTTGTCTGCTAAAAGCTCTGTCTGTGCCGCCTGTCTCATTTGAATGTAAAGTGGACCAGCGAAAGTGGCTCCCGGACTCTGTTCTTTATGGCAGCAAGGCTGGGGGGCCATTGTCAATCTCGTGCCGGCAGACAGATTGTGACTGAGCGACCATTGTCAACATGTTTGATAGGTTGAGCGCCTGGCAACAATAAGACCCCATTTGCTCTCAAATACGAGGATCATCACCTTCTGAGCTTTCGCAATATGAATACGTTATGTATGAAACCCTATCAGAATTCTATCTACATGTACAATGCACTAACTACAACCCATATTTTATGGTGCATTCGGAAAGTATTCCGACCCCTTTCCACATTTTCTTATGTTACAGCCTTATTCTAAAATATATTAAATATTTTTTTCCCTCATCAATCTAGACACAATACCCCATAATGACAAAGCAAAAACACATTTTTTGATATTTTTGCAAAAAAAAACTGCAATATCACATTTTACATTAGTATTCAGACCCTTTACTCAGTACTTTGTTGAAGCACCTTTGGCAGCGATTACAGCGTCAAGTCTTCTTGGGTATGACGCTACAAACGTGGCACACCTGTATTTGGGAAGTTTCTCCCATTCTTCTCTGCAGATCCTCTCAAGCTCTGTCAGGTTGGATGGGGAGCGTCGCTACACAGCTATTTTCAGGTCTCTCCAGAGATGTTCGATCGGGTTCAAGTCCGGGCTCTGGCTGGGCCACTCAAGGACAATCAGAGACTTGTCCGCTCCTGCGTTGTCTTGGCTGTATGCTTCGGGTTGTTGTCCTGTTGGAAGGTGAACCGTCGCCCCAGTCTGAGGTCCTGAGCGCTCTGGAGCAGGTTATCATCAAGGATCTCTCTGTACTTTGCTCCGTTCCAGTCCCTGCCGCTGAAAAACTTCCCAACAGCATAATTCTGCCACCACCATGCTTCACTGTAGGGATGTTGCAAGGTTTCCTTCAGACGTGACGCTTGGCATTCAGGCCAAATAGTTGACACTTGGTTTCATCAGACCAAAGAATCTTGGTTCTCATGGTCTGAGTCCTTTAGGTCCATTTTGGAAAATTCCAAGGGGGCTTTCTTGTGCCTTTTACTGAGTGGTGGCTTCTGTTTGGCCACTCTACCATAAAGACCTTATTGGTGGAGTGCTGCAGAGATGGTGGTCCTTCTGGAAGATTCTCCCATCTTCACAGATGAACTCTGGAGCTCTGTCAGAGTGACCATTGGATTCTTGATCACCTCCCTTTCTTCAGGACCTGCAGACATTTCTTGGTACCCTTCCCCAGATCTGTGCATTGACCTCATGGCTTGGTTTTTGCTCTGACATGCACTGTCAACTGTGGGACCTTATATAGACAGTTGTGCCTTTCCAAATCAGCTCAATTTCGAGTCTCATAGCAAAGGGTCTGAATACTTATGTAAATAAGGTATTTCTGTTTTTTATTTTTAATACATTTGCAAATAAGGCTGTAACGTAACAAAATCTGGAAAAAGTCAAGGGGTCTGAATACTTTCCGAATATACTGTATAATGGATTGACTGCAATGCAAATAATGGTACTTTAACTTAGCATGAGAGTCAAGCTAAACAAAACCGCTACGCATACCTCGACATTAACATTAACAGGGTCAGATGTCTTTCACAGTGTTGCTGCTGTTAACAAGCAATTCACTGTGCTTCAGCAGCAGCCAATCATATCCAACTGAAGAGCGTGTGTGCAATTCCATCAGACAGCCCTGCCTAGTGTGCTACCGGTGCTAACACTCAACATCCATGTTTACCTGTCTTCACTCCTGAGCTGCATGGGATTGAACCTGCTGTGAATCACAGCGTTGCCCCGGACTTGGGAAGTGGAGGAAGGCGAGGCGGAGGGGTTATAATTTCTGAATAGACTGATCTCATATCTGGGGTTGTGAGTCACCTTACCCCATTATGACTACCATTAGCTTTGATAAAAGGCAGGACGTGACTGTAATAGGGTGTAATGGCTCTATTAAGATGCTCCATTAGCGTCCTCCCCCCTCTTCTTATAGTCAATTACGTCTGTATCATTATCATCGTTATCCTTCCGTCGCCTTGTTTCCTGCTGTTGCCTGGATTTGTGTGACAGTTGAGCCGTATATATTGCTTGTTCAGTCAAACCAGGGATCCCGTACTTTCATATGTCTATCAACTAAAACTGCACTGAATTGCTCAGTTTATATACCGTTTTTGATTAATGGATTCCATTTCCATTTCAACAGGTTGTATTGTATAAACATGTCCTTCATGCACTTACTGTAGTTGGCAACATTGTGCTCAGTACATTTAGGGTACTGCAATGTTTTATCGGAGCTCGAGGCTAATTGGTATCCATGCACAGTTTAAGAACCTACACATTAGGAGAGAGAGAGAGAGAGAGAGAGAGACACTTCAGGGGGTCCTCAGTATCTACATCCTGTGCTGAGGCAGTGCCTCCAATGAGGTTCGATGAAAGGAGGATTCTCCGAATAAACAAGGAGAGTGGTCATCTTTGAGTGATGGTATACTTATGTCATAATGATTCGAACTCAATTCAAATGTGTAGTCATCTACCCACAACAAACACGGTAGTCATCCTTTCGGTCTCAGACTGGCCCAACGCCACAGTTCTTCTAGGGGCAGTAAAGAACAAGGAAAGGGTGTGCCCCAATTGTGCAAAGTACTTTACTTGAATTTCCTTTGAAACTGGAGCCACAGTGTAAAACATCCTTTGGTCAATATGCTCTTTAAACGCATCAATGGGTGGTTTTAAGAACACAGACCATAATATGAATCTGTGGGATTGGCTTGTTTCCTGTTTCTTTCATAAAAGCCTAAAAGGAAGGAAGATGGTTATTCAATTATCTTAAGACTTCTGCTAGGAACCTTTCATGTGGACAGTCCTGTTAACCCACTGGGAACACACTGTTTGAATCAACGTTGTTTTAACATAATTCATTTATAACCGTATTGGGACCATGGCTTCAATGTGGAAAATACATTGGGACTTGAAAATGTAATCAACCAGTATTGTTTTCATCTAATTTCAACCAGCGTGTAAACATTGAAATTAGGCTAAAACATACTTTTAAATACATTGACTTTACCTGTCTAACAGGTTGTTACTTCAATATAATCTCAACATAATCATCGGCATTATGTATACGTTGAAATCGCATGAAGTTCCACCTAGAACCTAACGCAATTCAATATCCTATATTCAGTATACATACAGTATATTGAGTGGTTGAAAATATGTTGAATTTCATATTTGATTCAATATTTTATTTGACCATGTTTCAATGTTGATAGAATGGTATGTTTGAATAAACGTCATTGTTTCAACGTCATGCTATCAACCTAAATAAGGAGGTATATTGAAATAAAATGTGAAGCCACAGTCCAATGATTTCTGCTTGTACAGTGACTCCTACTGGTATATGAGGGGTAATGCACTTTGTTGAGAACAAGTCTCCCATTCAGATGCCTTCCTGTACCCTGCTTAGCTTTGGAAACGGGCGGTGTTTGATTTAGCTGACATCACATCTATAAACATATCAGCTTCCATACTCATTTACATAGACTACCTAAATAACATTGAATAGTTGAAAGTAACCTCTAACTTTTCTTACACAAGGTGTATGTGGAAAAAATAAATTGGAGTGAGGTTGGGTTTATGTAGGCTGCATTGACTTCTGATTTGCCATGTTTAATATCATGGAGTAGGTTTACATGTACACAATAATATGATTATTGTGGATAGTCAGATTAATATAGTAATTTGTTTAAAGCGTTTACATACTGTACATAGTTCTGATGATTATGTTGAAATGACATTGACGTAACAAGCTGTTAGTCAGGTTAAGGTAATGTATTTAAGTTCAAGTTTTATCCTAATTTCTATGTTTACAAACGCTGGTTGAAATGAGATGAAAACACTACTGGTTGATGACTTCTTTCAAATCCAATGTATCATCCACATTGATTCCACATCACACTACGTTGACAAATGATGTTGAAACAACGTTGATTCAACCGGTGTGTGCACAGTGGGTTGGGTCTAGGTGAAATTGTAAAATAAGTTGATTTTACAAAAGGAGTATGGGCAAGTTGAAAAGGCGACAATCCTTGTCAACAGAGGAGGTCTGCTGAACATAATTAACATGCTCTGGATTTTGTTTGGAAATTCTCTCTCTGTTTAGAAGTGTTTAGAAAGAAGGGTGGCCATTCTACACATCCTGCGCACCCCTTTGTCTGTGTGGAGTGAGCCTTTCTCTCACGATGTGCTGTCTGTTTAGGGAGTTGGGTCTCTGCTTTGCACAGCTGGAACCTGTCCTCCCCTGAGGGCTTTCAGGCCGCTGTGCTGCACTCTGCCAGAGCGCTCGTACACATTTGTTAGCATATAAACTACAAGACGATCGGTTTGCTGTTGCACACGTCTCCACTGCACTCAAAAGTGATTTATTTTCCAACTGTGGGATGGAACCTTTGAACGATTGGTTGGAGTGGTTACGGTATATCTTTCATATTTTCTCTTCAGTTACTTTTTATTATTTTATCATTTATGTGATGACTTGTTTATGATGAGAGAAGGAGTGTCGGACAATACAGTCAAACAATAAAAAACTCAATTCGAAAATGACACTTGGCATTTGCCTTGACGGCGGCCACCAACTGTAGCGGTGCTGCCAGAACCTCAGTCACAGTCCAAGTATAGCCGGAGATGGAGTGACACGTTTGACAAAGGAAACCTCCGGCGAAGATCCCCCCTCCCCCAGCTAACCACCCATCTCCCCCATTTCCCCTAAATCCTGTGTGAGGTCTACCGGTTGTATGGTGAATTGTATATTGTCTTCTCTGACAGTACAAGTGAGGGTTTCAGTACCCCCCCCCCCCCCCCCCCCCAGCCCCGCAGAGCTTTTGGAAGGCTGCCAGAGAGTTCTACACAGCGTTTTTAATTAGGATCTGGCTGGCCCTATGAATATGCACAACATGGCTGCTCTATGTTTTGACTATGATGTGAGGGTGGCTGGGGAGCGAGGGGTGGGTGTGTGGGGTGGGGTGGGGTGGTTGGCATTATGGAATTCACCTTCCTGTTTGCAGTGAGACCTTGGCGCTACAGGCAAAATAAAGGAAAAAAAACACTGGTATACCAGGACACAACCAATCATCCAACAATATTAACCTGTCTGTGTGTGGCTCTGACCCACTTTCTCAAAGCCTGAACTTGTTCTCTTTACGGCACACAATGAATTGCATTTCGCTGCACCTGCGATAACATCTACAAATCTGTGTACGCGACCAATCAACTTTGATTTGATTTGAATTCCATTTTACAATTGACTCAGTCTCATAATAGCTTGCCACATTATGAAAAGGACCTGTCAACATTAGAGAAGACATCTCCTTAAGTGCACCTAGCTAATCCCCAAAACCCTCACAAACTCATCCATCACCAGCCTTGTTCTGTAAGCTCTGGGGTAGAGCACACTGAGCTCCCATCAGCTCCCAGCAGCTCCCAGCAGCTCCCAACAGCCATCCTTATGAAGGGGGTCCTAGATCAGTAAACTAGATGAGATTTTGATTCTTTCATCAGCTTGCTGTACAATCGCCCGTCTGCTGCTATGGGACAGGGATACATACCACCATGCCTTGATTAGTGACTGGTCCCGATTAATGAATAGCATTATGAGCCTGTGAGACCGGAGCTTGGGCTTTAAACCCCCAGCCAGACAGAATAAGAGCGGATACAGGCCTGTGGCACCATGAAGATGCATCTACGGGCAGATTGCTGACTTTATGTTAGGAGCATACATTAACCCAACACTTTGGAGCAGTTTCACTGCTGGCCAAGGCTTGCAGACACTTGTTTCTCCACTGTTTTTTTTATTTTTTTTACATACTGTAGTCTAGTGATCTAACCTCGCCAAGCAGTGTCCTTACAGAGCAGTGTTCTTACAGAGAAGTGTCCTTACAGTGCAGTGTTCTTACAGTGCAGTGTTCTTACAGTGCAGTGTCCTTACAGAGCAGTGTCCTTACAGAGCAGTGTTCTTACAGCGCAATGTCCTTACAGCGCAGTGCCCTTATAGCGCAGTGCCCTTACAGTGCAGTGCCCTTACAGTGCAGTGTCCTTACAGAGCAGTGTCCTTACAGCGCAGTGTCCTTACAGTGCAGTGTCCTTACAGCGCAATGTCCTTACAGCGCAGTGCCCTTATAGCGCAGTGCCCTTACAGTGCAGTGCCCTTACAGAGCAGTGTCCTTACAGAGCAGTGTCCTTACAGTGCAGTGTCCTTACAGAGCAGTGTTCTTACAGCGCAGTGTCCTTACAGCGCAGTGCCCTTACAGCGCAGTGTTCTTACAGTGCAGTGTCCTTACAGAGCAGTGTCCTTACAGTGCAGTGTCCTTACAGAGCAGTGTTCTTACAGAGCAGTGTTTACACAGGTGCAAGTGTATTATATTTAGTCAATTTTGGGTGTTCTTTTTGTTTGTTTACTTACTCCATTTATTATTATGTATTGTAGATCATTGGTATATTTTTTTTGCATCACCCTTTGCCATAATATTTCATTTTATGCATTTAATTTTCTGTATATGACATTTAAATGTGTATGAACCTTTTATAGGTGAATGCCGTGTGTGTTTAACAATAAAAGCTGCAGGTTATTCTGTAGGCCTAGGTCTATGCAGCCTGGAAAGACAGAGCAACGAGGAAAACAACTTAGAAAGGGTAGAAATAGAACTACCCAACAAATATCATTTAACCTTGAAGAAAATACTGGTAGGTAATCAAATTATATATACATTATTAAGTCCAACTCAGTGAACATGCAAGTACTTTTGAACCTACAGTTGTATCATGTATCCAAGGACATATTCGCAAATTGCCGATACACTCGCGAGAGACAATATTCAGCAATTTCTCATATGATAGTCTAGGTTAGAATAAACGAGTGACTTCGCGACGCGGTAGAAGTGGACTTTGGATAATCTTTGTTCATTGAAGTGTCAACAGCCGCCACAACTGCTGCTGGAACGCCCAACTGTCATCTGTGAATGAGAGAGGCTATGTGATTTACATTGTGAGAGAGTAGAGAGACCACTATGTTCGTCTCTGTTTAGTTAGTTTTGGAAAAGTTAAGTAGATAGCACGCTGAGGAACTTCTTCCCGCGCTTGGAAAAGGTCCTTGCTTGTGGGCCCACCTGCCTGCTGGTGTTTTTGGAGAGGAATACTGTCGGGAGAGAAAATAAGAGCTGGTATAAGACCTGGTAGGGCCGAGAAGTTAAGGTAAAAAAAAAAAACTTGATTCTCTAATGTTCAGTTCAGGTGCAAATGTTCGCTATTTGTTTTACTTGACATTGAATGCAGTGATATAAACTATATTATAAATTGGGTGGTTCGAGCCCTGAATGCTGATTGGCTGACAGCTGTGGTATATATATGTTTTACTGCTCTAATTATGTTTGTAACCAGTTTATAATAGCAATAAGGCACCTCGGGGGTTTGTGGTATATACCACGGCTAAGGGCTGTTGTGTTGTGCGTAAGAACCGCCGTTAGCTGTGGTATATTGGGCCTCAGGCCTCATTGCTTAAGTGTACTTAGTTGTCCATGTTCAAACATGTTATAAATGACATTTAGGTCGGAAATGATCCTTCCACGTGCTGAACCATATGACTGCCATGCACTGCCATGTGCCATAATGATCACAGTTGAATGCAATCCTAGTATAAAGGCCTATGGCTCTATATGTGTATATAAATGTGTGTCTGTGTATGTGTATATATATATATATATATATATAGTTGAAGTTGGAAGTTTACATATACCTTAGCCAAATACATTTAATCTCAGTTTTTCACGGTTGGGATGGTATTCTTCGGCTTACAAGCCTCCCCCTTTTCCCTCCAAACATAACGATGGTCATTATGGCCAAACAGTTCTATTTTTGTTTCATCAGACCAGAGGACATTTCTCCAAAAAGTCCCATATTTGTCCCCATGTGCAGTTGCAAATCGTAGTCTGGCTTTTTTATGGCGTTTTGGAGCAGTGGCTTCTTCCTTGCTGAGCGGGCTTTCAAGGTTATGTCGATATATAACTTGTTTTACTGTGGATATAGATACTTTTGTACCTGTTTCCTCCAGCATATTCACATGGCCCTTTGCTGTAGTTCTGGGATTGATTTGCACTTTTCGCACCAAAGTACCATCATCTCTAGGAGACAAAACACGTTAATTAGCCTATTAGAAGCTTCTGAAGCCACGACATCATTTTCTGGAATTTTCCAAGCTGTTTAAAGGCCCAGTCAACTTAGTGTATGTAAACATCTGAGCCACTGGAATTGTGATACAGTGAATTATAAGTGAAATAATCTGTCTGTAAACAATTGTAGGAAAAATTACTTGTGTCATGCACAAAGTAGATGTAAAGACAGCTCTCCAATCCATATAGGTTATTCAGTTGTAAAGACAGCTCTCCAATCCATATAGGTTATTCAGTTGTAAAGACAGCTCTCCAATCCATATAGGTTATTCAGTTGTAAAGACAGCTCTCCAATCCATATAGGTTATTCAGTTGTAAAGACAGCTCTCCAATCCAAAATGTTTCCATGCTCTTTATCAATATTCGATATGCTACTGGTATTTATATTTCATACTTTCGTTTTGTTTATAACCAATTGACCTTCCAAATGTATTGATTTTTGGGGGAAGAAAGTATTTGGGCTTTGTGTGGTATAAGAAGCTATTATTTCCTGACCTCCATCTCTACATCTGATAAAACATGCAAAAGGTAATTCTGTTGGCCTCACAGTAGGCCAAGCTCTCTCATTAGCTGTGGGAAAGTAAGGGGCAAGGAGGTTAGAAGTCGCACAGACTCCAGCTGGTCCACTGTAGAACCACTGTACCAGGGGCCAATTTAGAAAGAATAGTCACGTCTGTCTCAACAGTTTCTCAAGCATTAGGAGAAGGGAGAAAGGGGAAACACCATTGTTTTGTTGTTTAAACACCCTGGGCATCGACTGTTAACGACGCAATACCCGCATTTGTATGTGTAGGCGTTTAGGAGTTTAAGAAAACATGGCCGCATTGTGTGGCTAGTTAACGGCCTAACTCAACAGGCTGTGGTAGGAAGTCCATAAACTGTGCAGGAGACACACTTGTGTGAGAAAGTATAGATTAGAATTTGCTGTTGTATCCTTGCTGCTGTATAGTGTAAACCTTCTATTTCCCCTCTGGTCTGTTTGTAAAGAGAAGGAAGCGGACAGAAAGCAGAGAACCTGAAGACTGGGATTGAATGTATGTTAGTCCCTGTCATATCACTGTAATCAGAAACATCTCTTAGTCCCTGTCATATCACTGTAATCAGAAACATCTCTTAGTCCCTGTCATATCACTGTAATCAGAAACTTCTCTTAGTCCCTGTCATATCACTGTAATCAGAAACATCTCGTTGTCCCCTATAATTTCACTGTAATCAGAAACCTATACAGTTTACACACAGTATTTGTATGTATGTCTGAGCATAACTTCCAATACTGTTTGAACACAGGTGTATTGTCCTCAGAGAGATCTATAAAGAGAAGCCACTCCTAACCCAGGTGTATTGTCCACAGAGAGATCTATAAAGAGAAGCCTCTCCTAACCCAGGTGTATTGTCCTCAGAGAGATCTATAAAGAGAAGCCTCTCCTAACCCAGGTGTATTGTCCTCAGAGATATCTATAAAGAGAAGCCTCTCCTAACCCAGGTGTATTGTCCTCAGAGATATCTATAAAGAGAAGCCACTCCTAACCCAGGTGTATTGTCTACAGAGAGATCTATAAAGAGAAGCCTCTCCTAACCCAGGTGTATTGTCCTCAGAGTCTATAAAGCGAAGCCACTCCTAACCCAGGTGTATTGTCCACAGAGAGATCTATAAAGAGAAGCCACTCCTAACCCAGGTGTATTGTCCTCAGAGAGATCTATAAAGAGAAGCCACTCCTAACCCAGGTGTATTGTCCTCAGAGATATCTATAAAGAGAAGCCACTCCTAACCCAGGTGTATTGTCCTCAGAGATATCTATAAAGAGAAGCCACTCCTAACCCAGGTGTATTGTCCTCAGAGATATCTATAAAGAGAAGCCACTCCTAACCCAGGTGTATTGTCCTCAGAGAGATCTATAAAGAGAAGCCACTCCTAACCCAGGTGTATTGTCCTCAGAGAGTCTATAAAGAGAAGCCTCTCCTAACCCAGGTGACAGTACTGCAGGTCTCATTCTCTACACTGTTGACACTGTCATCAATAACCATAAGTCATTCTCTCCTGGTTGTTTTACAAGTTAAGTCCCATGGTGTAAATTCATTAAGGACACTTCCTCCAGAAGGCGTAGAAATGGGATTATTACTCCAGACAGAAGGCAATAACTAACTCAATTGGGCTTTTTTTAAAGTTTGGGTCTCATTGGATTTGGTTTCTCATCCACCAGTCGTGTCTCATGTGATAAGGCTGCCTATTTATGAAGAACCACTCATTCCTCTCGCATGACATTGTGCACAAAAACACGAGAGACATTCTCAACAATGTTTTTTTTTATCCCAAAAAGTTATCAAAGTCAGATAACGAACTGGTCGTTGGAACGCAGAGCTCCCTGGAGCCTTGAACAGATTGCAGCATCTGGCAAAGCCTGTCCACCAGACCCCAACCCCCTGTCAGTCCACTCCCATGCTCCCCTGCCCCAGACAAAAGCACTCAATCACCGAGCACTGTTGCTGAGGATGGCTCTTTCTACTCCTGACCTCCGGCTCACTCCAACACAACATAAACCTCAGTGACATATAGGAGGGGAACTCCCGCTCACACCCTCGCCCCTGCACCCACGTCTGAGACACAACCGCAGGCAGGGCCAAGCGCAGTTTATTACCAACCTTAAATCAACTTTTATACAATGTCCAGTGCGAGGATAGAGAAGTTGTGCATTGTGTGTTGTTGAGGTACTGCGAGCAGCTGTCGTGAGTTCAGTGTGCGTTCAAGTTCACTGTTCAGAATCAGGACTTCTTGGGAAGGTGTTTGAATAATGATTTAAAAGGGAAACGTTTCACTCACAGTGTTTGAATGTTGGTGATGGTAATAGATGTGTTCAGCTGCGTTTATTTCCTTTATAAAACGTGTCTAGCGATGAGTTCAGTAATCTATCCCTCATGAGTACTCAACAAACTGTTGTGTTGATTTTACTAGACATTGTTGAACTACCCTATTCTGTAAAAAGATGTTCTCAATCGGATGTTAAGGTAGTACAGTACAGCGGGTGTTTTTCAGGTCTTTTTCTTGGCTCATACTCATATTTACCCCTGCAGATATCTTACACCACCCATCAAGGAAGGAAGCCTTTGAGCAAAAAAAATCTTTGTTGCCTGTGTTATCCTTCCTCTCTGCCTCATCCTATCTTTTCTGCTAAGGAAGGATTCTTTTTTTACCGATCTGAGCCCTTAGGTAGTCTCTAAATGTCTTGGTCTGAAAAGTTTTCTGTTAGAGTAACGTCCTTTAGTGATGTGCGGGTCAGATGTTTGTTCACCCTCACCTGCCCACAATTACTGTTAACCATCTGCGGTTATAGAAAATGCACTGTACAGTCAGAGATGGCGGAGAGATTTTTTTGACAGGCTTTTAGGTAGGCCTATGTACTGCTTAGGATTTCCAACATTTTGGTAGGCTATTTGTTAGTCAACTTTTCAAATACATTTGAAAATACATATGAATACATTTGAAAATACATTTGAAAATACATTTGAAAATACATTTGAAAATACATTTGAATACATTTGTATTGGTCACGTACACATATTTTGCAGATGTTATCGTGGGTGTAACAAAATGATTATGCTCCTAGCTCCAACAGTGCAGGAATACCTAAACAATACAAACATTAAACAAAGAAAAAGAAAGGAATGAAGACAATTTGAAATATTAGAACGAGCAATATAAATGTATATGTATATGATTGTGTGTATAGACATTCGTATTATTATATTAATAAAAAAGGTGAGTACAGCAGTAGTTATATAGGATGAGCCTTGACTAGAATACAGTATATACATATAGGCCTTCAGAAAGTATCCCTTTCACTTTTTACACATTTTGTTGTGTTACAGCCTGAATGTAAAATTAATTAAGTTGAGATTTTGTGTCACTGTCCTACACACAATATCCCATAATGTCAAAAGTAAAATTATATTTTTTTTATTTAAAAAAAAACTATATTTATTAAAAATGAGAAGCTGAAATGTCTTGAGTCAGTAAGTAATCAACCCTTTTCTTATGGAAAGCCTAGATAAGTTCAGGAGTAAATATTTTCTTAATAAGTCACATAATAAATTGTATGGACTCACTCTGTGTGCAATAGTGGTGTTTAACATGATTTGTTTATGACTAGCTCATCTCTGTACGCCACACATACAATTATCTGTAAGGTCCCTCAGTTGAGCAGTGATTTTCAAACACAGATTGAATCACATATAACAGTGAAGTTTTCCAATGCCTCAAAAACAAGGACACCTATTGGTAGATGGGTAAAAAAACAGACATTGAATATCCCTTTGAGCATGGTGAAGTTATTAATTACACTTTGGATGGTGTATCAATACAGCCAGTCACTACAAAGTTACAGGCGTCCTTCCTAACTCAGTTGCCGGAGAGGAAGGAAACTGCTCAGGGATTTCACCGTGAGGCCAATGGTGACTTTAAAACAGTTACAGATTTGACTGTGATGGCTTTGATAGGAGAAAACTGAGGATGGATCAACCACATTGTAGTTACTCCACAATCCTAATCTAAATGACAGAGTGGAAGCCTGTATAGAATAAAAATATTCCAAAACATGCATCCTGTATGCAATAAGGCACTAAAGTAAAACTGCAATAAATTTGGCAAAAAAATTAAGTTTATGTTCTCAACACACAGCGTTATGTTTTGGAGAAAACCAATACAACACATCACCGAGTACCACTCTTGTGACGTGTGCTCCCTCTCCTGCCTTTAGGTCACCAGGCTCCTCGTTAGGACGCACACCTGTCACCAGCGTTAGCCGCATAATGACACTCACCTGGACTCCATCACCCCCTTGATAACCTGACCTATATATGTCACTCCCTTTGGTTTCTTCCCTAGTCGTCATTGTTTCTGTTCCTATGTGTTCTGTGCGTTATTCGTGTGTTCTTGTTTTGTGTTATTTTACTTTTATTTATTAAAACACTCACGCCCTGAACTTGCTTCCCGACTCTCAGTGCACATCATTACAACTCTTCATATTTTCAAGCATGGCGTTGGCTGCATCATGATACGGTTATTCCTGTCATCGGCAAGGACTAGCGAGTGTTTTAGGATAAAAATAAATGGAATCGAGCTAAGCACAGGCAAAATCCTAGAGGAAAACCTGGTTCAGTGTGCTTTCCACCAGAAACTGGGAGACAAATTCACATTTCAGCAGGACAATAACCTAAAACACAAGGCCAAATATACACTGGAGTTGCTTACCAAGATGCCATTGAATGTTCCTGGGTGGCCTAGTTGACTGAAATCGTCTTGAAAATCTATGGCAAGACTTGCAAATGGCTGTCTAGCAAAGATCAACAACCAACAGATCTTAAATATTTTTTTAAAGAATAATGTGCAAATATTGTACAATCCAGGTATGCAAAGATCTCAGAGACTTACCCAGTAAGACTCACAGATGTCATCGCTGCCAAAGGTGATTCTAACTCTATGTATTGACTCAGGGGTAAATTATTTATTTTTTAAAATTTCATTTTCAATAAATTTGCAAGCATTTCTAAAAACATGTTTTCACTTTGTCATTATGGGGTATTGTGTGTAGATGGGTGAGATAAAAACATGTTTTCACTTTGTCATTATGGGGTATTGTGTGTAGATGGGTGAGATAAAAACATGTTTTCACTTTGTCATTATGGGGTATTGTGTGTAGATGGGTGAGATAAAAACATGTTTTCACTTTGTCATTATGGGGTATTGTGTGTAGATGGGTGAGATAAAAACATGTTTTCACTTTGTCATTATGGGGTATTGTGTGTAGATGGGTGAGATAAAAACATGTTTTCACTTTGTCATTATGGGGTATTGTGTGTAGATGGGTGAGATAAAAACATGTTTTCACTTTGTCATTATGGGGTATTGTGTGTAGATGGGTGAGATAAAAACATGTTTTCACTTTGTCATTATGGGGTATTGTGTGTAGATGGGTGAGATAAAAACATGTTTTCACTTTGTCATTATGGGGTATTGTGTGTAGATGGGTGAGATAAAAACATGTTTTCACTTTGTCATTATGGGGTATTGTGATGTCCTTATGGGGTATTGTGATGTCATTATGGGGTATTGTGATGTCATTATGGGGTATTGTGTGTAGATGGGTGAGATAAAAACATGTTTTCACTTTGTCATTATGGGGTATTGTGTGTAGATGGGTGAGATAAAAACATGTTTTCACTTTGTCATTATGGGGTATTGTGATGTCATTATGGGGTATTGTGATGTCATTATGGGGTATTGTGATGTCATTATGGGGTATTGTGATGTCATTATGGGGTATTGTGATGTCATTATGGGGTATTGTGATGTCATTATGGGGTATTGTGTGTAGATGGGTGAGAAACATGTATTTAATCCATTTTAATTTCAGGCTGTAACACAACAAAATGTGGCATAAGTCAACGGGTATGAATACTTTCTGAAGGTACTGTACTTTATTTTGTATTTATTTATTCTACATTTATTTAACTAGGCAAGTCAGTTAAGAACAAATTCTTATTTTCAATGACAGCCTACCAGGGAACAGTGCGTTAACTGCCTTGTCCAGTGGCAGAACGACAGATTTTCTTTACCTTGTCAGCTCGGGGATTCGATCTTTCAACCTTTTGGTTACTAAGTCCAATGCATACTGTATGAAGTGGGTAGAACAGTATGTAAACATTATTAAAGTGTCCAGTGTTAAATGACTATGCACATAGGGAAGCAGTCCCTAAGGTGCAGGGTTGAGTACCGGGTGGTAGCCGGCAAGTATAGTGCATTCAGAAAGTATTCAGACCCCTTGACTTTTTCCACATTTTGTTACGTTACAGCCTTATTCTAAAATTGATTAAATTAGTTCATTTCCTCATCAATCTACACATAATACCCCAAAATAACAAAGCAAAAAACAGGTTTTTAGAAATGTTTGCAAATGTATTACAAATAAAAAACAGAAATACTTTATTTACATAAGGTTTCAGACCCTTTATTCAGTGCAAAAATTCAGGGCTTGCTGCTTCTCTTCTGTTAATACTTCTTGCCCTAGAATACTAAATTAACCCTTGCTCACCAGAATAATGTCATAAATCAATAGAATGAATGCTTCAATCTAGTTGACATCTGTAAAGTTTTATCTTTCATCTCTGCTTCTCTCGGGCAGCAAAGATGTTTAGGGACCGGGGAGAAAATTAAATAACTCTAAATATTACATCAGTTTGGCCGGTTTTAAAGAAATAAAAGCTGTGAAAACTACCCAACATGTACATTTAAGTGGCTAAAATACTATCAGCTTTTATGATGCCGATTAAGATTGTACCTTTACAGACAGTCCCTAACCATGGTTGAAATACTAGCAGCTTTTATGATGCAGATTAAGATAGCACCTTTACAGACGGTCCCTAACCGCACATTCATTCTCTCAAGATGCTGAATGAAATAAATTATATTTCTCCACTCCTTTTTCAGAGTTAAAATGTACATTTGGTATATAATTTCACTGCAAGAAATACTTAATTCTGCAGTAGTTAATATTATATTAGTCTATGCGAGAGGTTATCAGTCAGCGTCAAGATTTCAGTTTGGCTACTATTCCATTCAACCCATCTGAACAGCACAGTTCCCTTGACATGTCATTTTGAGGTCCTCCTCTTGTGACTCTCAAATGTGTATGTCACCTCTGCTGTCATTCTGTTTTCACCACTTTTACCAAATCTTTCCCAAACATTAGGCTACTGTTCTGGCCCTCCCTTCAATTTATTTTAAACTCTCTATTTCGCAGCTTTTCTCTTATTGAATTAAACTCTGTTTTCCTTTTTGCCTCAACGGATCAACGTAAACTTTTGCTGCCCCAAATTAGTTGGCAATTGCAGTGTATTTGGTGCACTACAGTTAGGCCTTAAAACTTAGACTAACGCCAGATAAAAATAATGAAAGAAAAACCTCAATGTAGCCTATAGATATGAATTGAACAAGAATTGTACATTTATGGATTTTCAATGCATTGTTTTCTCTCAATAGTTCATGACCCATATCCACGGGGACTGCAGGTTATGAGTCAACCCTCGCATCACATCCTTATACAGCTAACTGTTTCCTGAAGCTGTGTCGTATTCGTTGAGACTCTTGGATACCCATCTTTCATTGAGGCCATTGAGTTGATCAGTGGATATGGTAGTCATGACTACCCTAGCTCTTGATGGTGTGCACTTCTCTGTGATGGTATCCGCCTGGAGCCTGTGTGTGTGTGTGTGTGTGTGTGTGTGTGTGTGTGTGTGTGTGTGTGTGTGTGTGTGTGTGTGTGTGTGTGTGTGTGTGTGTGTGTGTGTGCATGCATGTATGTATGCTATGTAATGTTTGTATTTTAATAGAATACTGCAATATATGTTTTCGAATAAGTAGCAGTATGGCATATCAGAAATAAGAGAAATGAACTGAAATGAAATGATCTTGAACAAACCTGAATATTTGAGATCTGACTTGTGGGTTGACTCTAATCTCGTTGTTTCTCCACAGGACCCGGGCTTCGCCGTGTTCCTGTTCGACAAGCTCCAGCACCTCCAGTGTCCACATAGGGGCCCGTATGCTAGAGAGGACAGCACCTGCCAGGTCTGTGGCACTGCCCTCCACCAACTGAGACGCCTGGCCCTGCAGAAAGCCTTGGGCCTCACCGGAGACATGCCCGACCTGCATCCTGGAGCCTTCTCCTCAGGGCTGACCCCCCGCCCTGCCGCCCACAGCGTGGTCACCCTACCCTGTCAGGACTGGTCCATGGAGGACTCGCCAGCCAAGCAACCACCCAGGTTCTATGATCAGATTCCTGGGGAAAGGTTCAGGGGGGGACTCCAGGGTTGGGGTGGGATCCAGAGCAGCTACATGGGAGGGTCCAAGTCCACGGTGAATCCCATACCACAGCACTTTCTGGAGGGAGTGTGGAGAGTCTCTCGTGTCAGGAGGGATCATCATCCTCATTCTGCTATGGTAAGTTCATATTCTCTTTTGTTTTCTTTAGGTTAGGGTATTTTGGGCTAGACTTCATTCATACAGTTTCGGTCTTTTAAGCATTATGAAATGTATTCAGACCTGTGTTTGTCCTTCTTCTGAAAGCTACCTAGCAAACACTTTCAAGCCGAAATGCGTTATTTGTTTGGCAAAAAAGACACCTTGAATTTGTCCTCCATTTTCATTTAAGAATGGCTACCATTTTCATTCACTCTGGTTAGTGCTGCACGGTAACAAGAATGGCTACCATTTTCATTCACTTTGGTTAGTGCTGCACGGTAACACATTCAACTTTTTTATACTCCATGTGCTATGACAAAACCATTCAGGTCTGAGAAAAGACCTTGGTTTTGCTGTTACCTTGGCAACGCAGCACAATTTGAATTACTGTGACTCTAGAAAGGGTTAGGAGTTGTGACCAGGGTCAATGGGAAAGGACTTATTTCTCCATCCATGGCTTCTGTTAGGAGTTTGGTTGCCAAGCATGACATTTCCAGCTCTCTGGAATAGTGTGTATTTGACTGAAACTGCTGTAGTTTATGTATTTTTTTCAGGCCACTTATTAATTAGGCTTTATTAAACGACCCAGTGTCAATTTTATGGCTGGCCCTATAATCATATCATCATGATTCACACTCCTAGTTCAAGGCTGAGGTGTCTTGAATACCACTCCAATTAAGTGGCATGACAGGGCTGCCACCACAGGGGGCCTTCATCTGCCTGAATGAGATGTCACCCTCTGATGATGTCATTTGGGGTGTTAATCAGGACTCGGGGGTGACATGACCAGTGTCAAGGCAGGTGCCTGCTCATAGCTCAATATAAACAGTGGAGTTGGGAGTCTCTGTCATATAACTTATTTTAGAGATGATCTTTTTAACATTTACCTCCTACTCCATTCATACCAGAATAATCATGCATAGTAGTTAGTCAGATAACTTTTAATCCACCTTGTACTGTTTTGGGCATCCCTCTCAGGACATTATCTGATCTAGAAAAATGAACTATCCATATATTGGCGTAATGAAATGAACACACCACTACATCATCTAGCCTGTACAAAACTAAAATGCCATCCCCTCTGACTCACAGTCCACTGAGGAATACAGAAGGTAAACAAAGCTGTGGTTCATATCACCGGAGAGTTACAGGCAACACAATTCAGCTTCCTTTTGACACTTTTCTTATAAACAACTCTAAAGGTTGTTTGGCTAGTGCCAATTCAAGTGACGGACTTCATCCCCATGAAAAAGGATGACAGTAGGTGGAGGCTGCTGAGGGGAGGACGGCTCATAATAATGTCTGGAACGGAGCGAATGGAATGACATCAAACTATGTGTTTTATGTATTTGATACCATTTTACCTATTCCGCTCCAGCCATTACCACGATCCCGTCCTCTCCGATTAAGGTGCCACCAACCTCCTGTGATGGCAGTCCAGTTAGTCCTAGGTAAACCCAGGTAGATAGATGTCGGCCATGACAATAAAGTACACCCCAAGGCTGCATCAGTAGTCATTAAACAAGCAGATTGCCCAGCACAATACCCTCCGAGCCGGGATCACAGCCTTCCAAACACCACTTGACCTTCCTATCCGGAGATTGAACATTAGGTCATCTCAATGCGGAAGGATTATCACGCTGATGATGTCCATTGTTGACCTCACCGCCACACAAGTACCATCCATCCATGTGCCAACTAACTCCAGTGACGGGCTGATTAAACTTGGGAACACGGGATTGGCCTCCTGGCTGCCACACGCCCCCATGCCAAGTGAGTCTGGATTCGTTTCAGCCACTGCTTTCAGACACATGGGATCTAAAGCATAGCCATGCTTTAAACTGTATACCCCTCCATAGAGGCACTCCTATAGATTAGGCATCACAGTCCTGTTTGTAATGGGGTTGTAATGAGGGCCAGAAATCAATGGGGAGAGGATTGGATATGCAAATGTTGTCTGAGGTCATTGTAGAATCTACAGAGAGAATGGTCGCTATTGATCGCGGGCGAGATTTGTGAAGTGCTGGACAACGGCATTAAGTGCGTGCTGCGGCGAAGTGGAGGAGGAGGCTGTGGGTCAGAATGGGATTAATGCCAATTTCTCTTGATTGAAGAGAAGAAACGGATGAGAAACTGAGTGGTTTGATTGATTGGACGATTTGGGTGTGGAGGATGACATCGAGACGACTGATGAACCAGAGAACAGCTCTGATTGGCTTATCTTCTGTCTTTTGCGTCGATTGACAGCTACAATAGTTTTAAGTGAGGGCTGACCTCTATGCCTAATGGTAGCCTCTGGTCAGAGCTTGTTTTACAGCGGATAGACCTGAGCTCTGTATATAATTACGAGATGCTCTTGTCTCCTCCCTAACAATGGGAGTCGTTGTCCCAAAGGCAGGAAGGCAGGTGACAAGTCTAGGTCCAAAATAAGCTCATATGGCTTATTTTAGACAGATTTTGGCAAAAGTGAAACCTCTCCTCTCCTCTTCCTCCCTGGAACCTCTCTACCCTGTCAGATACCTTTTAATAATGTATTTTCTGATTGAATAGAATTGCTTTGAATTTCACAATACAAGAAATGGTGTATGGTTTGACTACTATGGTAATTTGTCTCTTAACATCTCACCTGATATCCCAATGTGTGTTCTAAAAACCTAAGAAAATATTTGAAAACAAGAGTATGAACGTGTATCCACCCAGTATGTATTGTATAATAATGATCCTAAGTATGTTGTATGTTCATTTGCTATGCTGTTGGGACTTACAGGCAATCTGTTCTCAATGTTTATTTTCTGTGTATCTGTTAGCATCCACTCCCTCCAATGTCAACAAGTGCCTCTGTGCTGCCAAGAGTTGGACAGCTAATGCTTTTGATTGAACGTGTGCCGTTTAAGGCAGCCAATCGTATCCCCTATTCCTCCTCGGTGTCTGAAAGCAATTAGACCTTGAGCTGGCACATCGCATCCCAATTACACAAAAACCTGAGTTGGACACCTCAGAGAATTGAGTGCCCCTGCAGGGACCTTTCAGTGGACGTATGGCAGGTGTGTGTGTCTGCGAGTGGATGGTGTGTGTGTCTGTGGGTGGGTGGGTGGGGGCCATGTAGGTGCGTGTACGTGAGTAGCTGTGGGATGTGTCTGTGGGTGGGTGGGGTGCGTGGGTGGAGTGTGTGTGTGGATGGGTGGGGTGTGTGGGTGGGGTGTGTGTGTGTGTGTGTGTGTGTGTGTGTGTGTGTGTGTGTGTGTGTGTGTGTGTGTGTGTAATGATCTACACTCACCAGACAGTTTTTAGGTACACAACTCTTTCATGAAAATAGATCGCTCCTACAGACAGTGAGTCAAGTGGCCGTGGCTTGCTATATAAAGCAGGCAGGCAGGCAGGCATCAAGACATTCAGTTACTGTTCTATTGAGTGTTAGAATGGGCAAAATCAGTAACCTGTGACTTTGACAGTGGTATAATTGCCGTTGCCAGGTGCGCCAGGTCCAGTATCTCAGAAACGGCCGTCCTCCTGGGCTTTTCACCCAGGACAGTGTCTAGGGTTTACCGAGAATGTTGCAACAAACACAATATATCCAGCCAGCGGTGACCCTTTGAGCCAAAACAGCTCGATGATGAGAGAGGTCGAAGGAGAATGGCAAGAATCGTGCAAGCTAACAGGCTGGCCACAAACAGATATATAACGGCGCACTACAACAGTGGTGTGAGCACGGCATCTCGGAATGCACAACTCGTTGATCCTTGTCACGGAAGGGCTATTGCAGCAGACGACCACACCCGGTTCCACTCCTATCAGCTAAAAACAACAAACAAGAAGAAGAGTGGAAAGACATTGCATGGAACATAACAGCGAGCTCAGTTTACCTGAGTGGCCTGGTCAGTCCCAAGACCTCCACCCAATAGAGCATCTTTGGGATAAGATGGAACGGGCTGTTTGCAGCATGAATGTACCGCCATCCAATCTGTATCAACTGCATGATACCATTGCTTCAGCATGGACCAACATCCCTGTGGAACATTTCCGACACCTTATAGAATGCCCCGAAGAATTCAGGCTGTTCTTAGAACACTACAGAACTCAGAACACTACAGAAGCCATAGGATTTGGCCTAAGAATGAAATATGGGTACTTGATTTAATTAGGGAGGAGGTAGGCGAGGGCACTGGAGACAAGGAGACGTGTCAGTAATGCTCTAAGGAGACACCACCCCATTCGGCCGAGCAAGATGGTTCAATGCCGTCTGCAGCCTTACCAGAAAAATGACTCACCAAATTCTCAGAGGAGAGGGAAAGGTGTTGGTTTATGTTGAGACTGAGAGAAACAAGGGAAGGACAAATGGAAGAGAACACAAAGGAAAAGGAAGCCAGGATCATGCCTCCCTCCTCTCTGTGCTGACAGATGGGGCCTGGTTCTCACCTGAGGTGAATAAGCACGTCTGACATCCATCTGGGAGGCTTGGCTTGGGTTGAGTGGAGGAGTGGGCACACCTCACGCTTCACTGCCTTCCCCCATTTTGGACCGGGCTCTGATTATGAAGGACACGATCAAAGATGAGGATTCAGAGAAGGGTCTGTAGTCATTTCAGTGTACCATGCTGAAATATACAGACAGATATAGGAGTATTAATTAGATGAATATAAGCATTTTCCATCAAATAAATTGTTCCATTCACTAAACATTGAATTTACTAAGACTAAAATGTTTGATTACTGGGAACAGAGAAGGACTAGACACATACCAACAAAGCCAGCTATATTATTAGTTTAATTTCTATTTTGTAGCCTACACCTGGGTTTTTTATCAGACTTAGTTGACAAGCAGAAAAGGATCAAGAGGGTGAATTGCCGATGAAAGATGTATTTTTTGCACAATGTTGAAAACCAGGTGCAGAAAAACAGCCTCACAAACTGTGAAAGGTTTGTTGTTTCGCTTTCTGCTTCAAATCACCAACAGGCCACTTTGAGCCAACCCAAATGGCAGGCACACTGTAGGGTTCCTCCCTCTCAATTAGTCCCATAGGCATCACATTTCGTGAGCATTTTTTAAAGTGTTTCTTGTTGCCCAGAGTAACCTTCCCGCTGTCATCAGTACCTGGGTCTGCCCTGGAACAGCCGTGCCAATATTGCACACCTCCAGGGGTGGGTAGGTTACTTTCTAAGTGTAATCCGTTACAGTTACTAGTTACCCTTCCAAAATTGTAATCGGTAACATAACTTTTGGATTACCCCAAAATCAGTAACATAATCTGATTACATTCAGATACTTTTAGATGACTTTCCCGTTAAGAAGCATTAGAAGAAGACAAAAATGTATGTTACCAATTGAACAACATCTATTGGATAAATCAATGTTAAAGTTTACATAGCTGGCCATATATGGATGTAAAATGTTACTTTATGGGTTGGTTATGTGGCTTCTTCTAACCTATTGGTTTCTACTACATATAATAATACGATTCAATTTATCTTTACATTAAAAACCAAAGTCTATCACAATTCCAGTCATTCCAATATGTTATACCCCTTGATCTTCAAGAATAGGATTCGGAAATATGGAATTATAGATAAAGACAATTGTTTAACCTGATCATAACCCCAAAACTAAGGATTTATAAGACAGCCCTACTCTGTTGTTTATGATTTTGTTGTCATGGAAGACTGATTGGGCTTGTTACGCTCATGGAATGGCATGCTTTGAGCACTAGTAAAGTGAAAAACGAATGCCACATGCTGCATTTTCTATGGGCCTATTGTTTACCTTTTTGTTAGTGACACTTTGATATCTTGATAATATGCAGTTCTTTAAAAGGGCAAATCCACAGATGAAACAATTACAAGGACTGATCATCCATGATATCAACATTATTGTTTTAACCAGGTTATGAGGCTATACAGTGTTTGTTACATTTAGAATTGAACTAAGGTCATGAGGCATTTATAAGTTATATTCGTCAAGAATCAATGGATATATATGTAATTTATAAGTCCAAAAATGGATAAAACTACAGATTGCCCCTTTAAGTCTATCAACAGTGTGTGAGTTTGAGCATGTGTCCATTAGGCCTATGGATATATATTTTTTAAACAGAATGAATTAGATTGAGCAATAAAAGCCTCACTTTTGTTCCATAGGCTGGGTCCACACTATGCAGCTGCTGCTAGAGCACATTTTTCACTGGCTGTCCACTGGTTTCAAAAACAATGATTGACAGGCAGCTTAAACTTCTTGAATTCAAACATTATTGGGTTCAAATAAACATTTATCCATCCACAACAACCACAATCTGTAAGGCACAAATAGTTAAATGAGAGAGTAGCATTGTTTCACATCAATGCGCTATGTACAGTATATATCAATAATAAGTGATATCCGTATCGCCGTAGACTACACCACTGCTGTCATCCTGACCTCCAAGCGTTAATTAAAGTTGGATCATCTTTGGATGATGACAGTAGTCGCACCATTGGAAGACATGGCTTGGACTGTAGCCTACAAAACCCTATACCTGCTCTTTTCCCGCGATCAATCAAACACATTTGATGCATCATCATAGTGGTCTCTGACATCATAGTGGTCTCTGACATCATAGTGGTCTCTGACATGATAGTGGTCTCTGACATCATAGTGGTCTCTGACTTGTTGTCAGACTCACTCAGGTGGAACAAACTTAAACTTGCTCCTTTTTTCAATGTTGATTTGAACGTCATTGAGAAAAACAGAAAATTGTCAAAGATTATATCGCAAACATCCTTTCTGAATGTAAAAGTAATCTTCAAAGTAATCATTTAGTTTTTCAAAAGTATGTGTAATCTGATTGCAATATGTTTGCTGCTAACGTAACAGATTACAGTTATCGTTTAAAAAAACATCTTACATTGGTTATTCTCCAACCCTGTTGGACAACAACCTCCCAGGGGTAGGGAAGGAGTGAGAGAGAAAGAGAATAAGAAGAGAATGGAAAAAAGAGAGAAACATTTTCTACTTATGAATGCTAAAACTACAAATCTCAAACCTCATACACTAACAACAAGGAATTATAGCAAAGCACGCTCACTGAAAAGATACTAGTCTCGTAAATGATATATTCTGAGCTGAAAAAATGTAGAATTGACTAACGGGTGAACCACAAGGCCAAACAGACGCCATAGCACCGTATATGACCCAGTTCCATAATTCATTAAGTCATGTGACTTGACTTATTGCTTTTAGTTCCTCGAGGTGCAAAGGGCCAGTACTGTATGGATTTGTCAGACTCTGGTTACACCTCAGCCACCCCGGTAGCATCCCAGCCACCCCGGTAACATCCCAGCCACCCCGGTAACATCCCAGCCACCCCGGGAACACCTCAGCCACCCCGGGAACACCTCAGCCACCCCGGTAACATCCCAGTCACCCCGGTAACATCCCAGGCACCCCGGTAACATCCCAGCCACCCCGGTAACACCTCAGCCACCCCGGTAACATCCCAGCCACCCCGGTAACATCCCAGCCACCCCGGTAACATCCCAGTCACCCCGGTAACATCCCAGCCACCCCGGTAACATCCCAGCCACCCCGGTAACATCCCAGCCACCCCGGTAACACCTCAGCCACCCCGGTAACATCCCAGCCATCCCGGTAACATCCCAGCCACCCCGGTAACATCCCAGCCCCCCCGGCTCTTCACACCCACCGCCTTACCCTAACACCATAACCTAGCCGTTACATCATAAAAATATGGACCTCCAATTTAGACCCAAATGTAGATCTCCTGCTGGCCATTAATAGGCTACTGCTCTGCTGGCCAGCCTCTACATTTGAATTATTATAGGATGTGTGAGAGGAGTTTTTGGTAATATATACAGTCGTGTTCAGTGGGATGTTGGTGTTTGAGTGATTCTGGATCTCTGTAATCTGTTCCACTGCGAGGAAGAGACAACATTATTCTACAATCTACAGCTCGTTATCTACCCATCAGCCATTTGGGTCTGACTTCCAAGTTGCAACATTCCTCCTCGTGGCTTATTCACTGTGACTTCCATTGAAGCTTGGAAACAAAAATAGCGAAGCGAAATGCATCTGGGTTACTTGTTGCCATTATCTTATATGTAGTTTAAGCACAGGCGTGTCACGTACAGGTACGCTCACTCAAACTGCCATGCTATAGAATGAGAAGAAAACGTGCTACAGCATCTATGAGTGGCACCCTGGAGATGATTAAAACGCGAGTGTGTCACGAAGGGCACCTTTGAAGCCATACTGAAGGTGCCTCTTCCCATGGTCACATGTGTCTGTCAGACTAGTGCGCTCCTGTTAGGGGTTATATAAATAGCACTGCTATCAGGTGTAGTCGGCAGATGGTTTACCCCTGGGGTGGATAAACAAGTTACCAAACAAATACTGTTGTTGTTTGTACTGTAGACATGCTTCAACAACCATATAGATACGTATGTTTACAGTCTTTGTGGGGGGTGATTGTGGGGGATGATTGAGGGGAGGGTGATTGGGGGGTGATGATGATGTAACATGCCAAAGATTAACAAAGAAATAACAGCTTGCTCTACCTTTTTCATAAGGTATTTAATTCTATAAATGATCTCAATGTAAATACTATATATAGATTGGGGGAAGACCCTGTTTGTTAGGAAGAACCCCCCCAAAATACTGTTCTTTTCATTAGGATTGGAACAATTTGAAAGAAAATAGAACTTGACCTGTGAGAAATGATGAGTCCCTGACCACTGTTATGTTTGAGTCAATTTCTCTGTTACTGCCAACAGAAAAGCAGTAGATCAGGGGTAGGCAACTAGGTTCAGCCGCGGGCCGATTTTTGTCAGAGAAGGTTGTACACTGCAAATTGACCACAACTAAGCCCAAAAAAGAGATTGTATTTGATAATAACAATAATTTAATTCCTTTATTACATTGAGACACGACCAAATCTCTTTTTTTTATTCATGGGAATACTTGGGAACCGTTTCCTGAATTAAACTCATTTTACAGTCAAAAATGTCACTTTGGGGGGCCAAAAGAAATCACTCCGGGGCCGGTAATTGGTCCGCTGGCCGCCTGTTGCCAACGCTTGCAGTAGATCAAATTGCAATTATCAACAATTACCATCAACAATTCTAGTTGCCTGTATTAACATACATTTTACATATACAACTACCAGGTACTGGCCCTTCTTTTACTCAGAGACCTAGAATCACTTTAAGAGCAATAAGGGGGCATCTGTGACAATGTGGCAGCTGGGGGCGTCTTGGCTGTGTCAGTGTGGCAGCTTTTTGTTGTTGACTACTTCCGTCCTCTCTCTGTGTGGCGGCGCTTCCGTGGAGGGGCGAACGGCGTGCGTCTCTGTAATCCTGTTAGCTGCCGCGCCAACGCCGCAGTCAAAGAACTGAATAATGGACTCCCCGCCAAATGTCGGCACTCCGCAGACATCGCCACGGTAATCCACTGTGATGAGTACAGAGTGGATGCCTGCCCCAGTTTCTTAATTTCCTTATAGACTAAAGGGATGAGAGAGAGAGAGAGCGAGAGAGAGAGAGAGAGAGAGAGAGAAATTAAAATACAAAAATGAAACAGAAAGAGAAAAATGAAACAGAAAGAGAAAGAGAAAGAGAAAAATGTTACATCCCCAACAACAGGCGTCACCAGAAAGCAGACAGCACATTAAAAGATGCATCTGGCTCATTTGAAATAACAAGGCCAAATGGAGATTGTGGGAGGGGCTGCGTTGACTTGTGAACATACAGTAGCCTATGAGATGATTGGCACAAGTGGTTTATCTCTGTTAAATCAAATGGCATACCAACGACTGCTGTGTTTTGTCCAACACTCAAAAGTTCAGTCATTCTCATATTACACATCAATCTGGTTGAATTACATATCCTATGTCATCTCATATTTTAGTCACAGATGATTAGAACAAGTGATAATGGATGGGACTCTATCAGTTTTTCAACGCTAACCATATTGTAGCACAGTGTGAGTCGGTAATCAGGCCAAAGCTAATGACCAAAGCTAATGACCAAAGCTAATAAGCTAATGACTAGCTAGCAGTGAGAGTAAAGGACCAAGATTACCAACCTGCAGCTGCAGCGAATGGAGTGACAACGAACTGTAGCATTGTTACACAGGTCATTTACTGCTGTGGAGTGGCCTGCGTGATGTGTTTTCCCTAAGCTTTTTGCTACTCCTGCTCACAAATGCAGGAGCCACATCAACCAAAGCAGTCGCTCAACTGAGTTCCCCAACAGGCTTCTCTGACCTGTGAGAGCATATTATGCAATTTGTTTAGTTTCTTGAAAATATTTGGTTTGTTTGGTTTTTACTTCACTAAATGTTTTGGTTTGTTGAAAGCAAGTCATGGTCATAACATTGAAGTTGGATGCAGAATTTGTATACTTTTTTTGTCACATTGGTTGATGCTCATGTCTCTCTCTCCATCTCTCTATCCCCCCCCCCCCCTTCTCTCCCTGTCCAGACGCAGGGCTTGGCTCCTGACCCATACAGGAACTACATGCCCATTGCCCCTGGGAGCCCCATCTACGACTATGCCACCATCACTCCTACCGTACACCAGCCCCAGCCCACCCCCACCCAAACCAGCCACACACCCTCCGCTGCAGCCTCGTTCTTCATCAGGTAAGTCAAAGCCATACTTTACCCTAAAGAGCCTTGTGGGTGATATATGCATATGTAGATTTCAGAGACTTGTGAACTTGTGGCTTGATCAATGACGCAATCCACCTTGAAACTGCTGCCTCTTTCCACATATCAGGGCAGTCAATTCAGGAAGTGAACTGAAATTTCAATTCCATAATAAAAAAATGGCATATATTTTCAATGACTCATTCAATTGAAGAGTTTTTACATTTTAAATTTAAACCACTTCCTAAATTGACTGCCCTCAATTCGAATTGACCCCAAACCTGCTACACATCATACAAATAATGGTTATATCCACCTTTGTCTTGGATTGGACCCATCCAATAGGGCATATGTGACCAACTCGATTCGGTCTTATGTAGCAAAATTTGAAATTCTGATTTTTACATTGGATTAAAGTAGAGACTCAGAGCTAGAAAATGGTATATCAAACGCCTGCTGTTGAGAAACAATGGGAAAGTAATTCTGGCTCGAAAGCTGCTAAACTTGTATCCCCACTTTTGAGAAAATGGCACTTGAATGTTTTGGTATTCCTGCTGGAGACCTCTTCTTTGTCTACATCCATTAAGCATTGTTCACACCCTCTTATGCCTTAGCCCCACCCACCTCTTTAAGGATTCACATGAGACCATGTGCTAAACAGAGTGAGTAGTTTAGTAAACAACCAAATATTTAAAGACTAAAAGTGGTAAAAGTAGTAGCCTACAATAAGGAAAAACTCCAGATAAAAATCCATGTTATCTAGTCCTTGGCCTTTAACCTAATCTGACTTTGGTGCAGGTCATGTTATTCTTCACATTAACGTCTCTGGTAAACACACGCTATATCAAATAAATTCTACATTTATTTGTCACATGCACAGGATACAGAAGGTGTAAACAGTACAATGAAATGATTACTTGCATAGTAGCAATATCAAAAACAGAAAGTGTACAGATATAACTATTTTATCATTATTAGATGACACAGACACACTTGTCTAAATTGAATGGTCATGTGAAGGAAATGCTATAATCAACCCCCCAGCACACATCTGGCTAAGTGGATGGGTCACTATTGTCTAGACATGTACACATGTTCATTAAATACAATAGATGGTCGTAACCACCCCCAGACATAACTGGCTATCTTGATGGGTCATGTGATCATCTCTCTTGTTTAGACATGTAGAGTCTTGTTTAGACATGTAGCTAGATAGCTGGCTAGCTAAACAATGAACCGGAATAATCCCATCTCACACTACTACCAATACAAAATTGTCATAGCTGTAGTATGAATCTGCAGGTAGCTGAAACTATTTAACTCTGTTTTGTTTGGCCAGTGTTGTGTCAAGTAACATTGGTTCACACTGACCGTGGCGTATGCAGAAAGTAGCCCATCACTTTATTCCAACTGATCTGTCGATAGATTCTCCTAAATTCAGGGCCTCAATGTTGTTGAGAAATGTAGCACAACTTTTGGCCAGGTCACAGTTGCAAATGAGAACTTGTTCTCAACTAGCCTACCTGGTTAAATAAAGGTGAAAAAAAAATAGTTAAAAATAGTTATTGATGGCTAACGTTATATCTTTAAAAACTGTGCAGTAGAAATGACTATCAACACATAATGAGCAGCTCACGTTATAGACAGAGGCATGCTACGTCCAGACCATCCATTATCTCAGCAAATCATGACTAGCAGGAAAGTCCCTGTCTCTTCCGTGGCTAAACCAACTAGGCTTGTAATTTAACAGTTTTACTGGTATTTACGGATAGAATACAAGTTTGTTATAAAAGCACAGGAAAGTTCACATGTTCCAGAAGGCATTTCTGCCCCAAAAAAGACTTGTTTACTTTCAAATGCCTCTCCTGTAAAGTAGTGATGTGCGACATACGCCTAGTTTCCTCAAACTAGTTACATGACCAGAGACTCAACACATTCCCTCCCCCCATCTGGTTGTTTTAAGGCTATATACTACATACTAAATATACTAAATCTATATACAAAATCTTTAAATGCCAATCGCGCTATAACGCAGATCTTCCTCAGTGCAGATGAAATCTAAGCCTTAGTCTCCTTCTCCACTTCCAAGGGGAAGGCAGGATACAGTCTGCCCCATTACTTATTCAGGCCTCCAGTAGTGTTCGTGTCAAAATCTCTGAGCCTTTTCCCAGGCTACCAAAATACTCTGTCGCTGCTGGCAATCCATATATATTGCCAGTATTGCTAGTAGCCCTAGCCGAAGATGTCAGTGATGGATGCCTGGGTTAGTCACTTGGAGTGGGGAGATAAGTCATTTATATATAATTTTCACACATTAGCTACTATTCGACAGCCTATGGAAATGATGATGCAGATGTTCCTTAGCTCTGGAACACGACATTGGAAACTAAAAGCATAACAACCTAAAATGAAAGCCTCAGAGTGAACTTTTCTGTCCAGAATGAAGTTTGAGCAGTCTACATGCTGACTAGGTTAACTTTCTACGTTGTTGTATTTGGAGGTTGTTTAGAGTGCCTCCAGAGAGAAGGATAAGAAGACAGAGAGAAGACAGAGACAAAGTAAATACCTGAGCGAACCAAGGAAACTTATTGAGAATGATTTCACACTTTGACACTGAGGATATTTTCTCCCAGCACTGTGAAATAATAATCTTTATCTAGTGTAAGAGAACATACCTCAAATGTCAAGCGTAACGTTCACTCATATGCTACAGTCTTTATTTGTTGGACTACTATTGTCATCCGGGTGAGATTGACACACTTGTCATGAATCTTTGTCTCAGGGATTAATATAGAGTTGCTAGTTTGTGTCTGACAATTATGCGTAGCTAATGGCAACATATTCCCTATATAGTGCACTACTTTTGACAAGGGCCCACAGGGCTCTGGTCCACTATGTAGGGAATAGTGTGCCATTTGGGACTTTGACAATGCCTCCACACTCTTTTTCCAGTTCTAAAAATTGCAACTGTATTTTGACTCTGATTTTCATTGGAAACTGAAATTTATGTTGGATTTGAGTTAGACAGACAACAATAGCAGGACAAAATCTAACTACGTAAATCATAAATATGTATTCCCCTAGTTTCTTGTAGGCCTGGATGTATTCGGCTGTACAGTCAGCTGTAGTCGTGATCTTATCGTGCTATATTTCCCATCAGCCAAAGCTCTAGTTCAAAGTAGCCTACCACTTCAAAGAAAGAGTAGAACCTGCCCACGCAAAGACCACTTCGACACCATTTCAGCAGGCGGCCAGATTATCAGATAGGATCTATTTCAGCAAGTAGGCGAGGCATTCTCTACTGAAAGGTCAAAAACAAGCATGGAGGAGAAGGGGAGAAGGCTGAACTGACACCCTTCACAATATCACTACTCTGGATTCTGTGCGTGTGGGTGTGTGAGTGTCTGCGTGCATGTGTGTACGTGTGTGTGCTGGTTGTGAGTGCGTGTATATGGGCTCTATATTCTTTCAATGAAATCCAACGAAAGGAGGTACAAGAGAACCTATATGGTTTATATAGGTTAGGTTATAGAACCTATATGGTGTAGGTTTAGGTTATAGAACCTATATGATGCAGGTTAGGTTATAGAACCTATATGGTGCAGGTTAGGTTATAGAACCTCTATGGTGCAGGTTAGGTTATAGAACCTATATGATGCAGGTTAGGTTATAGAACCTATATGGTGTAGGTTTAGGTTATAGAACCTATATGATGCAGGTTAGGTTATAGAACCTATATGGTGCAGGTTAGGTTATAGAACCTCTATGGTGCAGGTTAGTTTATAGAACCTATATGATGCAGGTTAGGTTATAGAACCTATATGGTGTAGGTTTAGGTTATAGAACCTATATGGTGTAGGTTTAGTTTATAGAACCTACATGGTGTAGGTTTAGGTTATAGAACCTGTATGGTGTAGGTTTAGGTTATAGAGCCTATATGATGCAGGTTAGGTTCTAGAACCTATATGGTGTAGGTTTAGGTTATAGAACCTATATGGTGCAGGTTAGGTTATAGAACCTATATGGTGCAGGTTAGGTTATCGAACCTATATGGTGCAGGTTAGGTTATAGAACCTATATGGTGCAGGTTAGGTTATAGAACCTATATGGTTTATATAGGTTAGGTTATAGAACCTATATGGTGCAGGTTATGTTGTAGAACCTATATGGTGCAGGTTATGTTGTAGAACCTATATGGTTTATATAGGTTAGGTTATAGAACCTATATGGTGCAGGTTAGGTTATAGAACCTATATGGTGCAGGTTAGGTTATAGAACCTATATGGTGCAGGTTAGGTTATCGAACCTATATGGTGCAGGTTAGGTTATAGAACCTATATGGTGCAGGTTATGTTGTAGAACCTACATGGTTTATATAGGTTAGGTTATAGAACCTATATGGTGCAGGTTATGTTGTAGAACCTACATGGTTTATATAGGTTAGGTTATAGAACCTATATGGTTTATATAGGTTAGGTTATAGAACCTATATGGTGCAGGTTAGGTTGTAGAACCTACATGGTTTATATAGGTTAGGTTATAGAACCTGTATTTTTTTATACAGGTTAGGTTATAGAACATATATGGTGCAGGTTATTTTATAGAACCTATATGGTGTAGGTTTTGGTTATAGAACCTATATGTTAGGTTATAGAACCTATAGGAGTATGTGTAACATCCCATATAACCAGGTGGAAACTGAAATGGACAGTTGGTATGATAGGAGTATGCGGTATGAGAAACATTTTGCACAATATCATGATGTGAATAGGATAAATACTACAGAGGTGGATGGAGGAAAGTGCTTTTCATAGATGAGAGCACTCAAAATGATTTTTACTTTTAAGTGCTTTGAAAGCCAGAGTAAAACCACAGAGTAAAACTACAGAGTAAAGCTACAGTGGAAAATTGGTGGGATAATAGATTTTAGGAGGAAGAAGGTCTGTGCGGGAAAAAAGCATGACATACGAGTGACATTAACAACACAGATATACAATGCCGCAAAGCACACAGAAGCCGCTTCACAGAGAATTTCTAGAAAGTGCTTTCCATCACCAGTGCTGTCTCTCAAAGACCCTCCACCCTTAAAACGTTACAACACATACCAAAGGAAAAGCCCTTCACCAGGCGAGAGACAGAGAGCCTTAAGTATTAAACCTACAATCACATCAAAGTCATCCCGGGCAGCCTTTTCTAAAGACACAGAGAACGAGAGAGAGAGAGAGAGAGAGAGAGAGAGAGAGGTAGAGAGAGAGAGAGAGAGGTAGAGAGAGAGAGAGAGACAGAGAGCCTTAAGTATTAAACCTACAATCACATCAAAGTCATCCCGGGCAGCCTTTTCTAAAGACACAGAGAACGAGAGAGAGAGAGAGAGAGAGAGAGAGAGAGAGGTAGAGAGAGAGAGAGAGAGGTAGAGAGAGAGAGAGAGACAGAGAGCCTTAAGTATTAAACCTACAATCACATCAAAGTCATCCCGGGCAGCCTTTTCTAAAGACACAGAGAACGAGAGAGAGAGAGAGAGAGAGAGAGAGAGAGAAGAGAGAGAGAGAAGAGAGAGACGAGAGAGAGAGAGAGAGAGAGAGAGAGAGAGAGGGAGAGAGAACGAGAGAGAGAGAGAGAGAGAGAGAGAGAGAGAACGAGAGAGAGAGAGAGAGAGATAGAGAGAGAGGTAGAGAGAGAGAGAGAGAACGAGAGAGAGAGAGAGAGAGAGAGAGAGAGAGAGAGGTAGAGAGAGAGAGAGAGAGAGAGAGAGAACGAGAGAGAGAGAGAGAGCGAGAGATAGAGAGAGAACGAGAGAGAGAGAGAACCACTCTCCTTTTATCTGTAAATCTTTGAAGGTTAGATTACCATTACAGTCATAAAACCTCTCTCTCCCAGCAGATTGGATTTTTGCACTGCCGAGCAGATTTTGAGAGCCATGCCAGGGCAAATGCCTGGGAGTGAACCGTCCTGCGAGGGATGGATCATCCGAAACAGATAGATCATATACCTATCTGACACACTGACTTATTGGAGATACAGTAGCTGACGCATTATACATAGGCAAGAACTTGGACGAAGAATGGGAATTCAGCTTAAGGGAGTTCTATATGGACATACACTCACCGGACAGTTTATTAGGTACACCCTTCTAGTACTCGGTCAGACCACCCCTCTTGCCCACAGAACATCCGGAATTCTTAGGGGCATTCTACAAGGTGTCGTAAACGTTCCACAGGGACGTGGGTCCATGCTGATGCAATGGCATCACGCAGTTGCTACAGATTGGATGGTGGTACATTCATGCTGCGAACAGCCTGTTCCATCTTATCCCAAAGATACTGTATTGGGTTGAGGTCTGGGGACTGACCAGGCCACTCAAAGTAAATGGAACTCACTGTCATGTTCCAGGCATTGTTTTGTCAATGGTCAATTGTCCAGTGTTGGTTATCACGTGCCCACTGGAGCCACTACGTCTTGTTTTTAGCTGATAGGAATGGAACCTGGTGTGGTTTTCTGATGCAATAGCCCGTCCGTGACAAAGATCGAAGAGTTGTGCGTGCCTTTCTGCACACCACTGTTGTACTGTGCTGTTATTTGTCTGTTTGTGTTGCGCCTTTTAGCTTCCACAATTCTCCTTAGCCCTCTCTCATTAACAAGCTGTTTTCGCCTGCAGGACTGCCACTGACTGAATCTTTTTCTTGCCCAGGAGGGCGGCCATTTCTGAGATAGTGGATCCAGCTCACCTGGCACCGACAATCATACCAAGCATCTTAGGTCACTCGTTTTGCCCATTCTAACGTTCAATCGAACAGTAACTGAATGCCTCGATGCCTGTCTGCCTGCTTTATATATCAAGCCACGGCCACTTGACTAATTTTCGTGAACTGGGTGGTGTACATAATAAACTGTCTGGTGAGTGTATATCTCACTATATCGTAGGTGAATTTCTTCTCAGTGCAGCAAATCATGAGAAACAGCATTTGTCATTGACACATAGACCTAAAGAGAAGGGCTGCTCTGCTGTAGGACCCCATGGGCAGCCTCTACATGGGCAGCCTCTACATGGGCAGCCTCCTCATGGGCATCCTCTACATGGGCAGCCTCCACATGGGCAGCCTCCACATGGGCATCCTCCACATGGGCATCCTCCACATGGGCAGACTCTACATGGGCAGGCTCCACATGGGCAGCCTCTACATGGGCAGTCTCCACATGGGCATCCTCTACATGGGCAGCCTCCTCATGGGCATCCTCTACATGGGCAGCCTCCACATGGGCAGCCTCCACATGGGCATCCTCCACATGGGCATCCTCCACATGGGCAGACTCTACATGGGCAGGCTCCACATGGGCAGCCTCTACATGGGCAGTCTCCACATGGGCATCCTCTACATGGGCATCCTCCACATGGGCATCCTCTACATGGGCAGCCTCCACATGGGCATCCTCTACATGGGCAGCCTCCACATGGGCATCCTCCACAGGGGCAGCCTCCACATGGGCAGCCTCCACATGGGCAGACTCTACATGGGCAGCCTCCACATGGGCAGCCTCCACATGGGCAGTCTCTACATGGGCAGCCTCCACATGGGCAGACTCTACATGGGCAGCCTCCACATGGGCAGCCTCCACATGGGCAGCCTCTACATGGGCAGCCTCCACATGGGCAGACTCTACATGGGCAGCCTCCACATGGGCAGCCTCCACATGGGCAGTCTCTACATGGGCAGCCTCCACATGGGCAGACTCTACATGGACAGCCTCTACATGGACAGCCTCCACATGGACAGGCTCAACATGGACAGCCTCCACATGGGCAGCCTCCACATGTCCTGTTTTGACAATGCCAGCATGAGTACTCCTTCCTAGCACGACTTGTTTTACCACACTGCCAGCTCCAACCCGGCAAGTGGGAGGACGACTGTCACAACACTGCTTGGGTCCTGGGTTTTCGATTCCACCACGCGACTGGACAGTCTCAGAGGGAAGTCAACAGGTTCAGGGGTGAATCAGTCTGAAATATTTTAAGGAGCGGTGGCTTAGCGTCTACATGCAATATGAAAATGACCAGGGATGCAACTGAAAGTAGAATGGGTTGTTTGTTGACCATAATGTGGTTGAGCTTCTTATGTACAGTGTAAGCAACCTGACAAAAAATGTATACAATATACTACAGTTTAATTCAGCCCTTCCTGAAAAATGTCAATGGATTTAAAATAGCAATAAACCAGTAACCTACTATAGACGAAAGTGAAGAGCCCCAATTTTCACAATCCATCCCACAGCCCCACTTCACTCCCTTCTTCATCCTCCATCCTTCCATCCCCCTTAATTTGTTTCTAAAATACAACCCTGCTGCCATGGCAACTTGCTTTGGGGTCCATTCCAAAGTGTTGAGGTCGGGTGCTCTCCTAGACCCCAGGGATGACCTTGAGAGAGGTAGTTGCTATTCCATATTCACACTGCATTGAGCCTTGTGCATTCAACAATACAGTACTTACAAATCCAGCATAATTGCCCCAGAGGTGGGCAGCTGAACCAAATGAAACGCGGCTCAATCTTCTTGTCTGTCTCATATCATTTGCATAATGGGCTAATGCTTTGTTTCATAGGATTATGGTATTAATGTTTGTGTGCCACGACGCCACGATATCCCCCTATGTATTTCTTCACACTGTACATTCAAAATGAGCTTTCAAGCTGTTCGTTGGAAGTAAGTGACTCTTGGTGTCTTGGACACCTGCACTGATTCGCTGACAATAGGGTAGGCTTGGCTCGTGATTGGTTAACAGGTTGGAATGAGCTACACTGTAGTTAGGTTAGTCATGGTGGATAGACATTCTGTCAGCTATGATTTGCTCGTCGCAATCACTTTGTCTTGAAGGACCAGAAACCCTTTCTATACTACACAATAAAAACCTGACTATTTGCTGGATGTAGACTTGGTACTACCATTGAGATACTTGTGGACCTTGGACACAAGAGGTTGAGAATTATAATTGTTGAGGAACACTAGCATTAATTAGAAAGGAATATTCAATTTTTGATAGAAAATTATGCTTTCATTGGCTCCCCAAAAATATGACCCCCCCCCCCTAAAAAAGCAGTACATGATCCACCTAAAATCTCTTTGTGAAAAACATCTATATGTAGGGTTTCAGTCCCATTTCATAGATCTAATCTCTATGGAGGATGAGGCTGTTTCTGATAATATGCCAGTGGGATGCACAGGGCCGTGGCCTGTTAGTCATTTTCAGCGATGCGGGCTGACCACATCTGTTCTTTGACTGATTCCATCCTGGGCAGCCCCGCTGGTCAATACGGTTAATGTATGCAGAGACACAGGGAAGTCAGAGCCAGCTCAGCGTCTCTTACCACCACTACTGTGTTCCAAACAGACACCGAGACTAATACAAACCTCAAGTACACACACACACACACACACACACACACACACACACACACACACACACACACACACACACACACACACACACACCCACACACACACACACACACACACACACACACACACACACACACACACACACACACACACAAATAAACAGCTCATACTCTTGCACACAATGCACCTTCTAATTTCCTAATTTAATTTGGGTGCCTATCTTTACCGTTCATTTGGTTTGGGGCATATAGCTGGTTGGGACAGGGACCGATCTTGACATTTGAATTATTTTGAGGTCTAAAACATCTAACAGTCTTTAAAGCAGTGCCCCCAGGACCCCTTCCCTCGACACACCTTTTATAGTCAATACAACTGGTATCCCACAAGGGCATGTGGATGGGAACCTCTCTCTCGTTCTCTCTCTCACTCTCCAGCCTGCGCACTAACTGATTAATCAGTCACACCTTTCTTTACCCTGCAGCCCTCGGGCTGTTTGTGTTGATAGCCCCAGCATTGAGACTGCTGTAAATAAATAATCACACACCACTGAGTCGCCCCATCCCTGCTGAAGGAAAGATTCATTACAGATGTAAAGATTTCTCCTTCTATCCTCTTCATCCTCACTCTCTAACCTCTACGTAACTGATCGACTCTCAGGTATTTCCTCTCTCACATTCCCTCTCTCCCTCTCGTGGTGTTTTTCCCTCTCTCTAACCTCGGCTCTCTCTCTCACTCGTATTCCTCTCTTTCTCTCGCTCTGTCTCAATCCCCCGTCATCTTCCTCTCTCTGTCGACCTCTTCTTTTTCCTTGTCAGGAAACTCTTTTCAGGATGTAGAACATAGTGTTAGAGGTGATGAATACACTACACTAATTACAGTGTGTGAGAGACTTGCTGCTTGTCCCTTCGCCTCAGCTACAGGAATGAAGAGTGGTGGGACTCAAGGGTCTCTTCTCCTGTCAAGTGAGTGCCCTTGGACAGATTGCCTCTCTCTCTCTCTCTCTCTCTCTCTCTCTCTCTCTCTCTCTCTCTCTCTCTCTCTCTCTCTCTCTCTCTCTCCACACACCCATGCTAGGACACACATACGCTGCCCTCTGCCTTCACTGGCAGTGCTCACTTTGATTCATCGCACTGGTTGGCTGCTGCTAGGGGAGTGCTGAGCACCTGTCAGTAACAGCTTTATAATCCACAGTAAGGTATGAGGAGGCACGGGCGCAAGGCCCAAACACACATAGGATTTATGAGTGGAAGTGTGTGTGTGTGTGTGTGTGTGTGTGTGCGTTTGTGCTGAGCCATGGACAAGGTCCTAGGCTATGCTGTGTGTATTGTGTGTGTGTCAGTGTATGTGTGTATGAGAGAGAGAAAGAGTGTTTATTGGGTGTGTATTTGTGTGCATATAAAATCAAATTGTATTTGTCACATACACATGGTTAGCAGATGTTAATGCGAGTGTAGCGTAATGCTTGTGCTTCTAGTTCCGGCAATGTAGTAATAACCAACGAGTAATCTAACCTAACAATTCCAAAACTACTACCTTATACACACAAGTGTAAAGGGATAAAGAATATGTACATAAAGATATATGAATGAGTGATGGTACAGAACGGCATAGGCAAGATGCAGTAGATGGTATAGAGTACAGTATATACATACGAGATGAGTAATGTAGGGTATATAAACATAAATTGGCATAGTTTAAAGTGGCTAGTGATACATGTATTACATAAAGATGGCAAGATGCAGTAGATGATATTGAGTACAGTATATACGTATACATATGAGATGAGTAATGTAGGGCATGTAAACATTATATTAAGTGGCATTGTTTAAAGTGTTTAGTGATACATTTTCCATCAATTTCCATCAATTTCCATTATTAAAATGGATGGAGTGGAGTCAGTATGTTAGCAGCAGCCACTCAATGTTAGTGGGGGCTGTTTAACAGTCTGATCGCCTTGAGATAGAAGCTGTTTTTCAGTCTCTCGGTCCCTGCTTTGATGCACCTGTACTGACCTCGCCTTCTGGATGATAGCGGGATGAACAGGCAGTGGCTCGGGTGGTTGTTGTCCTTGATGATCTTTATGGCCTTCCTGTGACATCGGGTGGTTTAGGTGTCCTGGAGGGCAGGTAGTTTGCCCACGGGTGATGCGTTGTGCAGACCTCACTACACTCTGGAGAGCCTTACGGTTGTGGGCGGAGCAGTTGCCGTACCAGGCGGTGATGCAGCCCGACAGGATGCTCTCGATTGTGCATCTGTAGAGGTTTGCGAGTGCTTTTGGTGACAAGCCGAATTTCTTCAGCCTCCTGAGGTTGCATCTACTGTAAATGGAAGGGAGTTGTGTTTGCAGTGTTTGTGCCTGGGAATGTGTGGACAAAATCCACATTTCAATTGGATCAGATTTGTAATATTTTTGTTATGTCATAATAACATGAAAACTAGACATTGATTTGTTGCCTTACTTCTGTCTTAAAGGGCGAAGTCAGGACTTCAACCCAAGTTACAGTACAAAAGAGATTTAGCCAAGTCTGACATGGGCAGAACAGACTCACACTGAAGCTTGCTTACTGTCCATACGCCCCTATAGAAAAACCCAGTGAACAGACTTCAGAACTGAATTCTGTCTGCAATGTCTGCTTAGTGCCACTTTGTGTCAGGGCATGTCAGGGTGCATTAAGGACCTTTATATGTTCAGGATGGGGGAGAGATAGATAGAGGCAAGTCTGATCACAAATCAGTTTTAGACCTTACATCTCAGACGTGCACCCCAGATTCTTATCAAATGACATGAATGCGCTATAAACTGATACTAGATCAGCTTTACAGTCTTTGATCAGTCTTACTGTGCATCTCTCAGATCTGTACATCATGTTCTTATCAGGTGACCTGGATGAGCATGACTTTAATCTAGTCCTGGATCAGTTTTGTATCTTAGACCTCCACCACTAGCTGGCATAAAATACTTTGACATTTCACTGGAGATTCAGGATGTGAGATCGTCTGTCACCTGCTGCCATTATTATTGTTAGAAATGTATTTTGGTGTTATTTTTCATACTATTCAAATTTAAACATTCCCCTTTTAGGCTCTTGCTGTTTAATTTATTCTAGGCTGGCAAAGAGCTTTAACCCTGGGAATTTGAGGCGTTGAGCTAGCAAGGCCAGAGTGGTTTTAGCAATCATGTTAGTTTGAAAATGATTTGCCTTAATTCAGTGAGCTTTCGGTTGGCTGCTAGCCAGAAAGGGGCTCCCTACTGCCTCCATTCTTTCTCCCTGGCCTTTCTTTCTTTCTTTCTTTCGCTATTTATTTATTTCCTTCTATCCTTTTAGTTGGTATACATTCTTTAGTCTTTCCTTCACTTCTCCTCTCTCACCCCTTCTGTTGCCTCTGTCTTTTCTGTCTTCTGAATTCTCAATTCCACCCCCCTCTCTCACTATCTCTCTCTGTCTCTCACTATCTCTCTCTCCCTCTCTCACTATCTCTCTCTGTCGCTCTCTCTCTCTCTCTCTCTCTGTCTCTCACTATCTCTCTCTCCCTCTCTCACTATCTCTCTCTGTCGCTCTCTCTCTCTCTCTCTCTCTCTCTCTCGCTCTCACTCTCACTCTCTCTCGCTCTCACTCTCTCTGTATCTCTCTCTCGCTCTCACTCTCTCTCTGTATATATATCTCTCTCGCTCTCTCTCTCTCTCTGTATCTTTCTCTCTCTCTCTCTCTCGCTCTAACTCTCTCTCTGTATCTCTCTCGCTCTCACTCTCTCTCTCTCTCTGTATCTCTCTCTCTCTCTTTCTCTCTCTTGCTCTCACTCTCTTGCTCTCACTCTCTCTCTGTATCTCTGTCTCTGTCTCTCTCTCGCTCACACACACCTACCCTCTTGCTCCATTTCTCCCCCATGTCTCCAGATCCCCCCCTGAGGTACCCCACTAATCCTAGCCTTTTCTCATTTCACACTCCACGCTGTCATAGATGAATGCTAATAAGATCACCAGAGATTACCTGCTTTTCATTTTTAAAAAGCCTCAGTGCTTTAACCTCTATTGAAGGGTTGAGCAGCATGAAAAAACCACGTCTACAGTAATGAGCCTCATCCCTGTGTTACGGATAGACAATGAGCTAAACAATGAACAGTGCAACGGCAATGAATGGGCTACAGGCAGTCGACACAGAACCTGTGCATGTTATGTCGGCTGGATATCGGAATATCGGAATCTTTACGTACCTCCGTTGATTCTTGTAGGCATAGTCATATTCATCTCACTGCATTCTGAACAGATCATTTTATTGTATGAGTGTATGAGAATAGCAGTGAAAGAATGGTTAACTAATTGTTTGGCTAGTATGATCCCGCAGCAGCTGTACCTCCCTCCCCTACAGTTTTCCTGGCTCACACCACAAGCATGCAAACGGCGGGTGGGCTTGTAACGTTAGATTAATACGAGGTTGATGCTGAACAAACGACCCCGGATCATATTTCCTAATTCCATACAAAGCTAAGAACAACAGGTTGGCTTCATCTCAAACACAGCTATGGAAGCCTGGGGAACGCGCCAACTGTTGACACTGTACTTTGCTTCAGAGAACCATGTAATGTGCCCCCACCCTGCCACAATCAGCCCCAGCTAGCCCTGACATGGAACCACGCTGTGGGGTCGGGCGCTATGACACAAGCCCCTTAATGGATCCCTGAATCAGCGCAACAAAAGGGCCTCCGTGTCTCCTGGGTCTCAGGAATGTTTACAATAAGCGTCAGGGCCTTAAACTAACATTTTTGACTACCAGCCACTGTGGCATGTAGATTTTTAAATCGAACAGCCAACTCAGATTTATTTACCAACCCAAATATTTTGGGGGGGATTAATTAAACACAAAAAACACAAAACAAAACGGATGATCATGCTTAGTAATGTTTCTAAAACAAGGAATGTATTAATGGTAAGAAGTAATGTGGTATATATTTTTTATTTCATTTAAAATTTTGTGACCTCAGCCTTTTAACCAAAATATCACAGATGAGACAAAAATGTTCAGCTGCCCCTTTAACCGTGGTTTAACACTCCAGTTCAAATCTGTCTCGTAGAGGTTGGCAACGTCTCTTCGCTAGCAGTGGAAGCAGTGAGCCCCGTGTGTGACCCACGCCAACGTGGCTGGTGAATTAGACATTCTTACCCGCCAATACCAAAATCTACCCACATTTGGTGGGTCGTGGGTGGCGGGTGTTCATTTTAGGCCCTGGGAGGTGGCCTAATAGCACAACGCCACGTGAAAGCAGCTGTCCCAGAGAATCAAGACAAAGGCCTAAACAGGGGGCCAAGCAGTGGCCCATACTGGGTTTGGCAGGTGTTGTGGACACCCGACGGGAGACCTTCTCTCGCAATTATCGTTGAAATGCCATTGTGGCAAGGTCACAAGTCAAAATCCCCTTTCTCCCCTCAATGGCATCTGACATCATATACATTAGATGTTACATGCTGTTCATGGTAGAGGGAGCACAGAAGAGGATGGGAGTGTTTTAGAACACAGGAAAAAGGAGAGAATGGGAGTGTTCTAGAACACAGAGGAAGAACAAGAGCATTGGAGGGATCTCAGAGGAAGAATGAGAGAATGGGAGGGATCTAGAACACAGAGGAAGAATGAGAGAATGGGAGGGATCTAGAACACAGAGGAAGAAGAAGAGAATGGGAGGGATCTAGAACACAGAGGAAGAAGAAGAGAATGGGAGGGATCTAGAACACAGAGGAAGAAGAAGAGAATTGGAGGGATCTAGAACACAGAGGAAGAATGAGAGAATGGGAGGGATCTAGAACACAGAGGAAGAATGAGAGAATGGGAGGGATCTAGAACACAGAGGAAGAAGAAGAGCATGGGAGGGATCTAGAACACAGAGGAAGAAGAAGAGCATGGGAGGGATCTAGAACACAGAGGAAGAAGGAGAGAATGGGGGGGATCTAGAACACAGAGGAAGAAGGAGAGAATGGGAGGGATCTAGAACACAGAGGGAGAGAATGGGAGTGTTCTAGAACACAGAGGAAACAGGAGGGAATGGGAGGGATCTGGAATACAGAGGAAACAGGAGAAATGAGAGGGATCTAGAACACAGGAAACAGAAGAGAATGGGAGGGATCTAGAATACAGAGGAAACAGGAGAAATGAGAGGGATCTAGAACACAGGAAACAGAAGAGAATGGGAAGGATCTGGAATACAGAGGAAACAGGAGAAATGAGAGGAATCTAGAACACAGGAAACAGAAGAGAATGGGAGGGATCTGGAATACAGAGGAAACAGGAGAAATGAGAGGGATCTAGAACACAGAGGAAACGGGAGAGAATGGGAGGGATCTAGAATACAGAGGAAACAGGAGAAATGAGAGGGTTCTAGAACACAGAGGAAACAGGAGAGAATGGGAGGGATCTAGAATACTGAGGAAACAGGAGGGAATGGGAGGGATCTAGAACACAGAGGAAACAGGAGAGAATGGGAGGGATCTAGAATACAGAGGAAACAGGAGAAATGAGAGGGTTCTAGAATACAGAGGAAACAGGAGGGAATGAGAGGGTTCTGGAACACAGAGGAAACAGGAGGGAATGGGAGGGTTCTGGAACACAGAGGAAACAGGAGAGAATGGGAGGGATCTAGAATACAGAGGAAACAGGAGGGAATGAGAGGGTTCTGGAACACAGAGGAAACAGGAGGGAATGAGAGGGTTCTGGAACACAGAGGAAACAGGAGGGAATGAGAGGGTTCTGGAACACAGAGGAAACAGGAGGGAATGAGAGGGTTCTGGAACACAGAGGAAAACAGGATGGAATGGGAGTGTTCTGGAACACAGAGAAAACAGGAGGGAATGAGAGGGTTCTGGAACACAGAGGAAACAGGAGGGAATGAGAGGGTTCTGGAACACAGAGGAAACAGGAGGGAATGAGAGGGTTCTGGAACACAGAGGAAACAGGATGGAATGAGAGGGTTCTGGAACACAGAGGAAACAGGAGGGAATGAGAGGGTTCTGGAACACAGAGGAAACAGGAGGGAATGAGAGGGTTCTGGAACACAGAGGAAACAGGAGGGAATGAGAGGGTTCTGGAGCACAGAGGAAAACAGGATGGAATGGGAGTGTTCTGGAACACAGAGAAAACAGGAGGGAATGAGAGGGTTCTGGAACACAGAGGAAACAGGAGGGAATGAGAGGGTTCTGGAACACAGAGGAAACAGGAGGGAATGAGAGGGTTCTGGAGCACAGAGGAAAACAGGATGAAATGGGAGTGTTCTGGAACACAGAGAAAACAGGAGGGAATGAGAGGGTTCTGGAACACAGAGGAAACAGGAGGGAATGAGAGGGTTCTGGAGCACAGAGGAAAACAGGATGGAATGGGAGGGACCTAGAATACAGAGGATGAAGGAGGTTGTGTCAGTTTCCTCATTGCCCACATCTTATATGATATTAATCAATTCCCCCTGATAAAGGAAATGCAGGGAGTCCCGGATAATGCATTTTTTTCCCATTTTTTTACATGAAAAGGGACTCATATAGTATTCAGTTTCAGTCGGGATCAAAACCGGAGACATGAAGGAGGCGATACTAGAAGACCGTCCATAATTCAACAAAACTACAGTATCTGTCTCGTCTCAGTTGGGGGGAGACATATGGAATCTCTCATTCACTCCTCACGACACTCACCATGAGCAAGCTTGTGGAAATGTTTAGGCCAAGCATCTGGATGTGTTTGATTGATCTCTCAGGAAACACGTGAGGTTTCACTGAAGGCCAGAACAGTTTTAGAGGAATGATGGGATGGATGGAGGGGTGATGAGAGCCCCAGTTTCTGACACATCTACACAAAATGTCTAGCACTGATTTGTGACCTGCTTCCTGCGCTGTCTGGATGATGGAGTTACTGTTGAGAGGTCAAGCTGTTCGTTCCCACAGAGCTCAAGACAACAACACTAAAACCAATGCAGTTTCCTAACCTCCTCATAGTGAAGTGGATGTTCTGGGAGTTTTATCTTTCATTGTTTCAGATCTCACCTCAACATTAGCATGGAAGTTTCAAGTTTTAATGTCACATCACTGTTTGTGAGTGGGTGTGTAGTCAGTGGGTGTGTAGGTGTGGGTGTGTAGTCATTGGGTGTGTTGGTGTGGGTGTGTAGTCAGTATAAATGTACTCTATGTGTGTGGTTGTGTAGTCAGTGTAAATGTACTGTGTGTGAGTGGGTGTTTAGTCAGTATAAATGTACTGTATGTGAGTTGCCCAATATCATATGGAAGGCCTTTGTCCAACCTCGTAGACTCTGACCAGACAATACACCGTAGCCATTGCCTGCAGGCAACTGACCTAGTGGCCTCATGGATGGAATGTTATTCAGATTTTTAAAATAATTTCCTAATTAATAAACTTTTTTTTTTTTAAAGCCGCCAAAAATCCTGTGTTTCTATGTCAACCGGTTTTGTTATTTGTCTTCTGTGATGAAAATAAAAAGTAACGCTGGACTGCAAACTCAAAATCTAATACATTTCAACTCATGGTACAGGTATATTCTTTGTTAAAGCCCATAACCATGTGTGTGAGGTGTATACTTTTGTTTCAAAGTAAATTTGTTTAAGAGTACAAAGAAACACTCTGTGTGACCCTGATTGGTTAAGAACCGACCAGCATCATAGCTATAGATCGCAACCAGCATTGTATGTATCTTCATTACTTAATTCGACCACAACCATAATCAGTTTGTGCACAGCTCCTGGACGGACACAAAAACTGACACAACAGCTGGAGCTCCCTTCCACTGCATGGGAAGAGAAATAGAACAGACAACCACATCAATCCAACACCCCTCCTCTATATGTCTCCATATGTCCCCCATACCCCTATGGCCTTGGTCAGAGAAACCACTTCTATACCATGTCTGCCAGAAACTTTAAGACACAACAGAGCTCTCGTGTTCGCGTGGCATCTGGGTTATTTCAAGGCTTCCATCCAGCTAGCTGTTGAACATATATCACAGTCTGGGTAATGTATGCATGTCACGCAGCATACATCAGACTGTCAATCTGTGGGGGCTCGTGTTTGCCAGAAGGCTAGGACGATGATATGGGTTTCATCACGAGGGACATAATGGTGGACAGAAAAGACGAGCTGGCTGGTCAGGATTTTGCTGTTTCTAAACCTCGGTTTGGGAAAGTGCAACCCTGTCATTGAGAACATATTTGTACTACAATAAAAAATTCCATAAAAGAAGAAATCAAAATGAAGGAAAAAATGGCTCCATTAAAAATATAGTTTGTGAAAGGATTTTTTCTCTTTTCGAAATGCAATTTACATAATATATGACCTCTGCTAAAAGTCTATATCGGTGTATTAAGACCAGAACTGACTCTACTGACTCTAACTCTACTGACTGTACTAACTCTACTGACTCTAACTCTACTGACTCTGACTCTACTGACTCTAACACTACTGACTCTACTAACTCTACTGACTCCACTAGCTACTGACTCTACCAACTCTACTGACTCTACTAACTTCTGACTCTACCAACTCTATGAACTACTGACTCTACTGACTCTGCTAACTACTTACTATACTGACTCTACTAACTACTGACTCTACTGATTCTAACTCTACGGACTCTAACTCTACTGACTCTACTAACTCTACTGACTCCACTAGCTACTGACTCTACCAACTCTACTGACTCTACTAACTTCTGACTCTACCAACTCTACTGACTACTGACTCTACTTACTCTATTGATTCTAACTACTGACTCTACTAACCCTATTGACTCTACTGACTCTATTGAGTCTACTAACTACTGATTCTACTAACTCTACTAACTATTGACTCCATTAACTCTACTGACTCTACTGACTCTAACTCTACTGACTACTACGTCTACTGACTACTAACTCTACTGACTCTAACTCTACTGACTCTACAAACTCTACTAACTTTACTGACTACAAACTACTGACTCTACTAACACTACTGACTCTACTGACTTCACTAGGTACTGACTCGAATGACTCTACTAACTACTGACTCTACTGAATCTTCTGACTGCTAACTACTGACTACTAACTCCAGTGACTCTATTGACTCTGACTCTACTGACTCCAACTCTACTAACTACTAACTCTACTGAGTCTACTAACTACTGACTCTACTAACTCTACTGAACGACTGACTCTTACTCTACTGACTCTATTGACTCTGACTCTACAAACTCTACTGACTCTACTAACTCTACTGACTCTACTAACTACTGACTCTACTAACTACTGAATCGACTGACTCTTACTCTACTGACTCTATTGACTCTGACTCTACTAACTCTACTGACTCTACTAAATCTACTGACTCTACCAACTGCTGACTCTATGAACTCTATTGACTCTACTAACTACTGACTCTACTAACTCTACTAACACTACTGACTCTACTAAATCTACTGACTCTACTGACTCTAACAACTACTGACTCTTCTAACTCTACTGACTCTATGAACTCTACTGACTCTACTAACTACTGACTCTATGAACTACTGACTCTACTAACTCTACTGACTACTAACACTACTGACTTGACTAACTACTGACTCTACTGACTTTGCTAGCTACTGCCTCTACTGACTTTGCTAGCTACTGCCTCTACTAACTCTAGACTCTACTAAGTCTACTGACTCTACTAAGTACTGACTCTACTGATGCTACTAATTCTACTGACTCTGCCAACTCTACTAACTACTTACTCTTCTAACTACTGACTCTACTAACTATACTAACTCTCCTGACTCTACTGACTACTGATGCTACTAACTCTACTGACTCTACCAACTCTACTAACTACTGACTCTACTTTCTCTACTGACTCTACTAATGCTACAGACTACTAACTACTGACTACTGACTCCACTAGCTACTGACTCTACTAGCTCTAATAACTCTTATAACTACTGATGTTATTAACTCTTCTGACTCTACCAACAATACTAACTACTGACTTTACTGACTCTGCTAACTACTGACTCGACTAACTCTACTGACTCTACTAACTACTGACTCTACTGACTATACTAACTCTACTGACTCTACTTGCTCTTTTGACTCTCCTGACTCTACTAACTACTGACTCTACTGACTCTACTAACTGTACTGACTCTATTGACTCCAACTCTACTGACTCTACTGACTACTACCTCTACTGACTATACTAACTACTGACTCTACTAACGCTACGGACTCTACTAACGACTAACTCTACTGACTCTATGAACTCTACTGACTCTACCAACTACTGACTCTACTGACTCTACCAACTCTACTAACTACCGACTCTGCTAACTACTGACTCGAATAACTCTACTGACTCTACAAACTCTGCTGACTCTACTAACTACTGACTCTACTGACGATACTAACTCTACTAACTACTGACTCTACTAACTACTGACTCTACTAGCTCCACTGACTCTATCAACTCTACAAACTACTGACTCTGCTAACTACTGACTCTACCAACTCCACTATCTACTGACTCTGCTAACTACTAACTCTACCAACTCTACGAGCTACTGACTCTGCTAACTACTGACCCTACTAACTACTAACTCTACTGACTCTACCAACTCTACTAACTACTGACTCTGCTAACTACTGACTCTACTAACTCTACTGACTATTAACTCTGCTGACTACAAACTATGCTGACTATTAACTACTGACTCTACCAACTCTACTATCTTCTGGCTATGCTAACTACTGACTCTACTAACTCTACTGACTCTTATTAACTCTACTGACTTCAAAATATGCTGACTCTACTAACTACTGACGCTACTGACTCTACCAACTCTACTAACTTATGACTCTGCTAACTACTGACTCTACTAACTCTACTAATGCTACTGACTCTACAAACTACTGACTCTACTGACTCCACTTCAAACGCAATGCCTCTTTGCTTGACATCATGGGAAAATCAAAAGAAATCAGCCAAGACCTTGTAAATTGTAGACCTCCACAAGTCTGGTTCTTCCTTGGGAGCAATTTCCAAATGCCTGAAGGTACCACGTTCATCTGTACAAACAATAGTACGCAAGTATAAACACCATGGGACCAGTGTTGTCCTCTGGTCTGAAGAAACAAAAATAGAACTGTTGGGCCATAATGAACATCATTATATTCAGAGGAAAAAGGGGGAAAGCTTGCAAGCAGAAGAACACCATCCCAACCGTGGGGTGTGAGCATCATGTTGTGGGGGTGCTTTGCTGCAGGAGGGACTGGTGCACTTCACAAAATAGATGGCATCATGAGGTAGGAAAATTATGTGGATATATTGAAACAAGATATCAAGTTAAGCTTGGTCGCAAATGGACAATGACCCCAAACATACTTCCAAAGTTGTGACAAAATGGCTTAAGGACAACAAAGTCAAGGTATTGGAGTGGTCATCACAAAGCCCTGACCTCAATCCTATAGAAAATGTGTGGGCAGAACTGAAAAAGCGTGTGCGAGCAAGGAGGCCTACAAACCTGACTCAGTTACACCAGCTCTGTCAGGAGGAATGGGCCAAAATTCACCCAACTTATTGTGGAAGGCTACCCAAAACTTTTGACCCAAGTTAAACAATTTAAATGCACTGCTACCAAATACTAATTGAGTGTATGTAAACTTCTGACCCACTGGGAATGTGATGAAAGAAATAAAAGCTGAAATAAATCATTCGCTCTACTATTATTCTGACATTTCACATTATTAAAATAAAGTTGTGATCCTAAAGGACCTAAGACAGGGAATTGTTACTTGGATTAAATGTCAGGAATTGTGAATAACTGAGTTTAAATGTATTTGGCTAAGGTGTATGTAAACTTCCGACTTCAACTGTAGCTGTATAGACCATCATTGGTCAAACCTTAGAGGCAGAGAAAGGAAGCAGTCAGTCTGAAGTCTTGGGCGAGCTGCTGCCTATTCTGACTGGTCCCCTTGTTGAAGTGACAACATGAGAGAGGGAGAGTGGAAGTATAGAAGTGTCCTTAGTGGTTAACAGGAAGACTCTGGCAAGGTATTTAGCTGAAATCCAAAGCCTGATGGGGGATTGTGAAAGCTAGTGACAACAAGCTAGTGGCTGTGGTCAGGGTGGACGAATTGCTCTTGCTGATTTGACAGAGTTGAAAAGGAGTTCCATTGACACAAGACCAATGTTTAGGACCATATATACCCTACGAAGCCATTTACTCTTCTCATTCTCCATCCCTCATCTGAATTAACTCGTCTTTTATCTTAAAGGACATGACAGATGTAAAATCATGTGAGTGTGCCTGTGCGGATCCTTGATCCTTGGTGATGCTTCAAGATAGAGAGCTCTATTTTAGCACTAGCATGCTGACCAATGACCTCATTAGTACTGCCTCAAAGGGAAAGAAGGCTAGCGGTAGCTACTTTAACTGAATGTCATTGTCCTTTTTACACGGATATTTTCCCAAATGCAAGGTCCATAGCTGACATACATAACCGCCAGTGGACCTGGCTTCTCCTGGGTGCATTCTGAGGCAATTTCTACCAGTCATAGTGGTTCAAGTCTCATGCTGGACGAGGTATAAGAAGACAACACTACGTACAGTACATGGTGGCTTTGATATGATCACAGTTTCTAGTAATTCTGCAAGACATTTTATGAGCAATTCATTTTTCACATTTAGCATAATGATGGTTTATGTTACTAAAGGAAGTTCAAGGACATGCTTACACATTGTATTGGAACAGCTTATCTAATGCTCTGAAGTAAACTGTTATTTCAGTTTAAAACTGTGCAGGTGGAGATGCTTTGAATCCTGGTTACCTCACGACCAAATATGTGGTATTACATCCGTGTGTCTAGCATGCTCTCATCATAGTTTTACAGGCAGTACTGGTCTTCCATTTCTATTAAAGAATCAAATTGAATCGAATTGTCTAAGAATCCTGAGCCACGTGCTGATTAATCGACTCCTGCAGATATTAGTGTCCCAAAACACCCTGAACCTCTGTCTGTCTACTGCTATGGTTTGCTCTTTGTAAGAGCATTGGTTTATCCTTATAAACTGTCATCCATCCAACCCAATACATCCATCCAACCCAATTTATCCGTCCAACCCAATCCATCCATCCTATCAACCCAATCTATCCGTCCAACACAATCCATCCATCCATTCAACCCAATCTATCCATCCAACCTAACCCAATCCATCCATCCATCCAAGCCAATCCAATCCATCCATCCAACTCAAACCATCCATCCAACCATCCATCAACCATCCATCCAATCCCATCCAACCATTCATCCAACCCAATCCATCCATCCAACCCAATCTATTTATCCATCCAACCCAATCCATCCAAGCCAATCCAATCCATCCATCCAACCATCCATCAACCATCCATCCAATCCCATCCATCCATCCATCCAACTTAATCCATTCAACCATCCATCCATCCATCCATCCATACAACCCAATCCATCCATCCAACCCAATCCATCCATCCATCCATCCAACCCAATCAGTCCATCCATCCATCCAACCCAATCTATCCATCCAACCCAATCTATCCATCCAACCCAATCTATCCATCCAACCCAACCTATCCATCCATCCAACCCAATCCACCCATCCAACCCAATCTATCTATCCATCCAACCAAATCCATCCATCCATCCAACCCAATCTATCTATCTATCCAACCCAATCCATCCATCCAACCCAATCTATCCATCCAACCCAATCCATCCATCCATCCAACCCAATCCTTCCATCCATCCAACCCAATCTATCCATCCAACCCAATCCATCCAACCCAATCCATCCAACCCAATCCTTCCATCCATCCAACCCAATCTATCCATTCAACCCAACCCATCCAACCCAATCTATCCATCCAACCCTATCCATCCATCCATCCATCCATCCATCCATCCATCCAACCCAATCTATCTATCCATCCAACCTAATCCATCCATCCATCCAACCCAATCTATCCATCCAACCCAATCCATCCATCCATCCAACCCAATCTATCCATCCATCCAACCCAATCTATCCATCCAACCCAATCCATCCATCCAACCAACCAACCAACCCAATCTATCCTTCCAACGAGAGGTCGACAGATTATGATTTTTCAATGCCGATACCGATTATTGGAGGACCAAAAAAAAGCTGATACCGATTAATCATTATTATTTGTAATAATGACAATTACAACAATACTGAATGAACACTTATTTTAACTTAATATAATACATCACTAAAATCTATTTAGCCTCAAATAAATAATGAAATAAATAATAATAAAAATGATCAATTTGGTTTAAATAATGCAAAAACAAAGTGTTGGAGAAGAAAGTAAAAGTGCAATATGTGCCATGTAAGAAAGCTAAAGTTTAAGTTCCTTGCTCAGAATATGAGAACATATGAAAGCTGGTAGTTCCTTTTAACATGAGTCTTCAATATTCCCAGGTAAGACGTTTTAGGTTGTAGTTATTATAGGAATTATAGGACTATTTCTCTCTATACCATTTGTATTTCATTAACCTTTGACTATTGGATGTTCTTATAGGCACTTTGGTATTGCCAATGTAACAGTATAGCTTCTGTGTATTGATTTTAAGAAAGGCATTGCTGTTTATGGTTAGGTACACATTGGAGCAAGGACAGTCCTTTTTACCGAAATACGCACCGCATAGATTATATGCAACGCAGGACACGCTAGATAATATCTAGTAATATCATCAACCATGTGTAGTTAACTAGTGATTATGTTTGATTGATTGTTTTTTATAAGATAAGTTTAATGCTAGCTAGCAACTTACCATGGCTTACTGAATTCGGTTAACAGGCAGGCTCCTCGTGGAGTGCAATGTAATCAGGTGGTTAGAGCATTGGACTAGTTAACTGTAAGGTTGCAAGATTGAATCCTTGAGCTGACAAGGTAAAAATCTGTCGTTCTGCCCCTGAACAAGGCAGTTAACCCACTGTTCCTAGGCCGTCATTGAAAATAAGAATGTGTTCTTAACTGACTTGCCAAGTTAAATAAAGATTAAATAAAGGTGTAAAAATTTTTTTGTAATAATACATTTCAAATTTTTAAATCGGTGTCCAAAAATACCGTTTTCTGATTGTTATGAAAACTTGAAATCAGCCCTAATCAATCGGCCATTCCGATTAATCGGTCGAACTCTTCTTCCAACCCAATCCATCCAACCCAATCTATCCATCCAACCCAATCCATCCATCCATCAACCTAATCTATCCTTGATATAAACCCTTGATTAACTGTCTCTGACCTGTCAATATAAACGCTTGATTAACTGTCTCTGACCTGTCTATATAAACCTTTGATTAACTGTCTCTGACCTGTCTATATAAACCCTTGATTAACTGTCTCTGACCTCTCTATATAAACCCTTGATTATCTGTCTCTGACCTGTCAATATAAACCCTTGATTAACTGTCTCTGACCTGTCTTTATAAACCCTTGATTAACTACCTCTGACCTGTCTATATAAACCCTTGATTAACTGTCTCTGACCTCTCTATATAAACCCTTGATTAACTGTCTCTGACCTCTCTATATAAACCTTTGATTAACTACCTCTGACCTGTCTATATAAACCTTTGATTAACTGTCTCTGACCTCTCTATATAAACCCTTGATTAACTGTCTCTGACCTGTCTATATAAACCCTTGATTAACTACCTCTGACCTGTCTATATAAACCCCTGATTAACTGTCTCTGACCTGTCTATATAAACCCTTGATTAACTGTCTCTGACCTGTCTATATAAACCCTTGATTATCTGTCTCTGACCTGTCTATATAAACCCTTGATTAACTACCTCTGACCTGTCTATATAAACCCCTGATTAACTGTCTCTGACCTGTCTATATAAACCCTTGATTAACTGTCTCTGACCTGTCTATATAAACCCTTGATTAAATGTCTCTGACCTGTCTATATAAACCCTTGATTAACTACCTCTGACCTGTCTATATAAACCCTTGCTTAACTGTCTCTGACCTCTATATATAAACCCCTGATTAACTGTCTCTGACCTGTCTTTCTGACCTAATGTCGTATCGTCCTCTTGATAACCTGTTGTTTTATGCCAGTGATACACTGAAAGATATAAAAGGTACATACAACCACATCACTCATTATATAAACCCTTGATTATCTGTCTCTGACCTGTCAATATAAACCCTTGATTAACTGTCTCTGACCTGTCTATATAAACCCTTGATTAACTGTCTCTGACCTCTCTATATAAACCCTTGATTAACTGTCTCTGACCTGTCTATATAAACCCTTGATTAACTACCTCTGACCTGTCTATATAAACCCTTGATTAATTGTCTCTGACCTGTCTATATAAACCCTTGATTAACTACCTCTGACCTGTCTATATAAACCCTTGCTTAACTGTCTCTGACCTCTATATATAAACCCCTGATTAACTGTCTCTGACCTGTCTTTCTGACCTAATGTCGTATCGTCCTCTTGATAACCTGTTGTTTTATGCCAGTGATACACTGAAAGATATAAAAGGTACATACAACCACATCACTCACTCACTCACTCACTCACTCACTCACTCACTCACTCACTCACTCACTCACTCACTCACTCACTCACGGACTCACTCACTCATGTGCACAAGTACAGTTCATGTGGGCACACACATACTCATACACATACATGTGAACACACGCATACACCCACTAACCAAATGTCTTTGAAGTCCGGGTAGAATGGGAACGGTGCTTCTGTCATCTCAGGAAGTATTCATGCAGTGTGTCTGAGGAGCACGCAGACGATCACCAGCAGTTTTCACAGCAGCTGTGTACCGACACTGCAGGAAGGGGTGGAAAAGAGGCTGGGCTGAAGAGGAAGAGTGAGCAAGTGAGTGCATGAGAGAGGGGGGAAGGTGAGCGAGACAGAGGGAGGGAAAGACTAGAGAGGGGAGAAGAGAGGAGGAACGCTTGGACTACTGCCATTGTTTCCCAGCAACAGCGGGAGCAGGAATGTACTCTTTCCCCACCTCCCAGTGGGTTTTCTCTCGTTTCTTTCCCTCTTTTCCGTTCATCCCTCTCCTGGAGTTGAACCGTCTCCCAGTGCCTTACTGGCAGGAGAGAGAGGAGGAGCGGAACGGCGAGCCGTGAGAGCGCTGCAGAGGTGGAGACTGAAGGCTTACCAGAGCGAGAGAGAGAGAGAGAGAGAGAGAGAGAGAGGGGTGAAAAAGAGGAAGAGGGAGTGGTTAATGAGTGAATAGGGATTGAGAGAAGGCAGGCAGGAGTGCTTAGATGGAGCAAGAGAGGGAGAGGAAAACCGCAATAGAGAGAGAGCGCTATTGGAAGGTGTGTGTTGGGAGTTTACACTTGGAGAAGAAGATCGCAGCGAAGAAGGGGAACAAAAAGGCAAGGTGTTAATATAAGACCAGATGTTTGTCTGTAGAGCTGTGGTGACAGAACTGCAAAATGTTTGGAATCCAGGAACAAACTGAGAGGAGGCACTTCTACTTTCTGGACTGCGTTTCTGTACCTGGGAGGATTTTACTGGCCTGAGCACATTGTCATCACACTGCGCAAAGGTGAATATTGGGGGAAAAAAAGATGATCGGTCTCAAGGTTGCACCAAACCGTATTCTACTCTTTCCTCAATCAGCTAAAATCACCTAAAACTTTGGCGGACCCTCTTCCCCCTCGCCGGGACCGCTGTACTCTCAGCCACGTTTGCCACCACTGACACCCGTTGCCATGCGTCAGCCCCACCTCTTCCAACTTCACCGGTTTCCACAACTCCCTCTCCGTTTGGAGCGTAATTATTTCTCCTCCCCCCTCATTAAAAACTATCCCACCCCTCCTGAACAGTCCTCGCTCGTCGGGACTATGGAATACACCGGCTCTATACTGTGATGATTATGAGAAAGCACAAGTATCGTCACGTCTACAATTTGTGGCTAGGAACTCAGAGTAGATAATGGATTGGAGAGAACTGTGAGTACTGTGGTTCTGTCTCTTGCGAATGTCTTATTTACTTCAATTTCATTGTTGTTTTTTCACTTTGTATTTAATTTCCATCCTCATATTCTCATGTTGTTATGATAGTACATTATGAATGATGGGAAATTCAAACTATCAATGTTGACACTCTGACAATTTCTTTGTGATGGGCAGTTTTGCGCTCCAAAAGGGTTTACTTTACCCTCGTTCTCGTTCTATGCTCAAAAAGCTCTGCCTAGCCCCCTGGCCTTAGCCTGCCTTTTCATACTTATTATTGAGAGGTCACTTTCTGAAGTTTGACCCCTACTACACTCTCTCTCTTTGGGTGGGGAGGGGGGGGGGGTCATACTCTTAACTCTTATCCACCTCAAAGCATTCCACCCCTCTGTACTTTGCTGACTACACTATGTTTACGACTAGCACGTCTCAATGTAGGGTAGTAGGGAAGAAGGGTTGAACGGGTGGGCGTGTCTTGGTGTAACCACCCAAGTGAGTCTCCTCGCTTATGCCATGCTCTGCTAACACAGCCGAGCAACAGGAGTGAAGATAGAAGTTACTAACCCCTAACCGCTGACACAACATCAGATATTTTTCATCCTCCAATTGGTTATGGTTTGAATTGTAGAATAAGGTAATCCAATCCTAGATCTGAGGTTCAGTGGACCTCTCCTACCTCGAGCCAAATTACATGTGTAGGGAGGGGCTGTAGCTGAGACAGACATCTCAATTAGCCAATGGGGATACCTCTGTGTTGAGTGATCGGGAGCAGGGGGAAGTTGCCCCTAGACCCTGATCTTGGGTCAGTTTAGCATTTTCCCCACTAATGGTTTAGGATTGGGAAAGGGGAAGCTGATCCTAGATCTGTACCTAAGGGAACCTTCACTCAGGAGCATATGATCCCACAGGGGCGAGGACACGTGGTATTGATAGTGGCTGAGTCATTGGCCTTTTCTCAATTGGATTTGCTCAACCTCTGTATTCTCTCTCCTCCTTCCAATCATGCCTTATCTTGAAAAATGTCAAAGGTAATCGAGGAGAGGTGGCGAGGAAGAAGCAACGTGGATGAAAATGCACTTGTTAGTTCTACAAGAGATTTTATAGATAAGTAAAAGGATAAGTAGCATATCATTTAAAAAAAATTTTTTGCATGCTTTTCTCCTTTGAGAAAACAACAATTGCTTCAAAGGGGTTGTGGCAGATATCAAAACTCTTCCGTGAAGGACTCAGGTAGGACACGCACGACTATCCTCCATGAAACGTGGCTATAGAGGTGGGGAGGACTCTTCCGTTCACCCACTAAACAAATTGACACTCTCCTCGGCCACTCAACCACTTTCCCGAGGAGAGAATAGAGACCAGAATGAGAAAAAGGCCCTTCGAGGAGCTGCCTGGTCTGCTGACACACCCCACAGTCTGGCACATGCTGCGTGCTCTCTCATCTCAAAACGTAACGAATAGATCTGATATGATTCTCGATCCTACATGACAGAGAATCATGTCTGTTCTACAACATGTATTTCTATCTGACAATCTGTATCATTGAGGTGAAACTCTGTCTGTTGCAAATAGAAACATGATGAATAGAACTGATATGATTCTTGATCCTACATGACAGATAGGCATTGGTAACACTTTACAATGGGGGGGGTGTATAAGTCATTCATAACACATGAAACTAGTCATAACACCTTTAGGAAACCAGTAATAACACATGAAACTAGTCATAACACCTTTAGGAAACCAGTCGTAACACCTTTATGAAACCAGCCATAACACCTTTATGAAACCAGTCATAACACCTTTATGAAACCTGAAACCAGTGGTAACACCTTTAGGAAACCAGTCATAACACCTTTAGGAAACCAGTCATAACACCTTTATGAAACCAGCCATAACACCTTTAGGAAACCAGTCATAACACCTTTATGAAACCAGTCATAACACCTTTAGGAAACCAGTCATAACACCTTTAGGAAACCAGTCATAACACCTTTAGGAAACCAGTCATAACACCTTTATGAAACCAGCCATAACACCTTTAGGAAACCAGTCATAACACCTTTAGGAAACCAGCCATAACACCTTTAGGAAACCAGTCATAACACCTTTAGGAAACCAGTCATAACACTTTTAGGAAACCAGTCATAACACCTTTATGAAACCAGTCATAACACCTTTATGAAACCAGTCACAACACCTTTAGGAAACCAGTCATAACACCTTTAGGAAACCAGTCATAACACCTTTATGAAACCAGCCATAACACCTTTAGGAAACCAGTCATAACACCTTTAGGAAACCAGCCATAACACCTTTAGGAAACCAGTCATAACACCTTTAGGAAACCAGCCATAACACCTTTAGGAAACCAGTCATAACACCTTTAGGAAACCAGTCATAACAACAACCTTCATAACAAATTGGATTCAAGATCATTAATATTAATAAGGAGTTTTCAAATAAGGTGTCAATGAAGCATGTCAATTCTACATAATATAATTACATCTGAAAGTTCTGTAACATTTGCACCCTTTTGGGTAGGCCCCTGGTAGTATAATGTGGGTGGGTCTCTTGGTAATATAGTGTGGGTGGGTATCTTAGTAATATAGTGTGGTGGGTCTCTTCTTGGTAGTATAGTGTGGTGGGTCTCTTCTTGGTAATATAGTGTGGTGGGTCTCTTCTTGGTAATATAGTGTGGTGGGTCTCTTGGTAATATAGTGTGGTGGGTCTCTTTGGTGGTAGAGTGTGGTGGGTCTCTTCATGGTAATATAGTGTGGTGGGTCTCTTCATGGTAATATAGTGTGGTGGGTCTCTTGGTAATATTGTGTGGGTTGGTCTCTTCTTGGCAATATATTGTGGTGGGTCTCTTCTTGGTAATATATTGTGGTGTGTCTCTTTGGTGGTATAGTGTGGTGGGTCTCTTCTTGGTAATATAGTGTGGTGGGTCTCTTCATGGTAATATAGTGTGGGTGGGTCTCTTCTTGGTAATATAGTGTGGGTGGGTCTCTTCTTGGTAATATAGTGTGGTGGGTCTCTTCTTGGTAATATAGTGTGGTGGGTCTCTTCATGGTAATATAGTGTGGTGGGTCTCTTCATGGTAATATAGTGTGGTGGGTCTCTTTGGTGGTATAGTGTGGTGGGTCTCTTCTTGGTAATATAGTGTGGTGGGTCTCTTCTTGGTAATATAGTGTGGTGGGTCTCTTCTTGGTAATATAGTGTGGTGGGTCTCTTCTTGGTAATATAGTGTGGTGGGTCTGTTGTTGGTAGTATAGTGTGGGTTGGGTTTGTCTCTTCTTGGTAATATGTTGTGATGGGTCTCTTCTTGGTGATTTAGTGTGGGTGAGTCTCTTGGTAATATAGTGTGGTAGGTCTCTTGGTAATTTAGTGTGGGTAGGTCTCTTGGTAATTTAGTGTGGTGGGTCTCTTCTTGGTAATATGGTGTGGTGGGTCTCTTCTTGGTAATTTAGTGTGGGTGGGTCTCTTGGTAACATAGTGTGGTTGGTCTCTTATTGGTAATATAGTGTGCTGGGTTGCTTCTTTGTAGTGTAGTGTGGTGTGTCTCTTCTTGGTAATATAGTGTGGGTGGGTCTCTTCTTGGTAATATAGTGTGGTGGGTCTCTTCTTGGTAATATAGTGTGGTGGGTCTCTTCATGGTAATATAGTGTGGTGGGTCTCTTCATGGTAATATAGTGTGGTGGGTCTCTTTGGTGGTATAGTGTGGTGGGTCTCTTCTTGGTAATATAGTGTGGTGGGTCTCTTCTTGGTAATATAGTGTGGTGGGTCTCTTCTTGGTAATATAGTGTGGTGGGTCTCTTCTTGGTAATATAGTGTGGTGGGTCTGTTGTTGGTAGTATAGTGTGGGTTGGGTTTGTCTCTTCTTGGTAATATGTTGTGATGGGTCTCTTCTTGGTGATTTAGTGTGGGTGAGTCTCTTGGTAATATAGTGTGGTAGGTCTCTTGGTAATTTAGTGTGGGTAGGTCTCTTGGTAATTTAGTGTGGTGGGTCTCTTCTTGGTAATATGGTGTGGTGGGTCTCTTCTTGGTAATTTAGTGTGGGTGGGTCTCTTGGTAACATAGTGTGGTTGGTCTCTTATTGGTAATATAGTGTGCTGGGTTGCTTCTTTGTAGTGTAGTGTGGTGTGTCTCTTCTTGGTAATATAGTGTGGGTGGGTCTCTTTTTGGTAGTATAGGGTGGGTCTCTTGGTAATATATTTGTTGGGTCTCTTTTTGTTAGTATAGTGTGGTGGGTTTCTTGGTAGTATAGTGTGGTGGGTCTCTTCTTGGTAATATAGTGTGGTGGGTCTCTTCTTGGTAATATAGTGTGGTGGGTCTCTTCTTGGTAATATAGTGTGGTGGGTCTCTTGGTAGTATAGTGTGGTGGGTCTCTTGGTAGTATAGTGTGGTGGGTCTCTTGGTAGTATAGTGTGGTGGGTCTCTTGGTAGTATAGTGTGGTGGGTCTCTTCTTGGTAATATAGTGTGGTGGGTCTCTTCTTGGTAATATAGTGTGGTGGGTCTCTTGGTAGTATAGTGTGGTGGGTCTCTTGGTAGTATAGTGTGGTGGGTCTCTTGGTAGTATAGTGTGGTGGGTCTCGTCTTGGTAATATAGTGTGGTGGGTCTCTTGGTAGTATAGTGTGGTGGGTCTCTTCTTGGTAATATAGTATGTTGGGTCTCTTTTTGGTAATATGGTGTGTTGGTTCTCTTCTTGGTTTTATAGTTTGGGTGGGTCTCTACTTGGTAATATAGTGTTGGTGGGTCTCTTCTTGGTAATATGGTGTGGGTGGGTCCCTTCTTGGTTTTATAGTGTGGTGGGTCTGTTGTTGGTAGTATAGTGTGGGTTGGTCTCTTCTTGGTAATATGGTGTGATGGGTCTCTTCTTGGTAATTTAGTGTGGGTGGGTCTCTTGGTAATTTAGTGTGGGTGGGTCTCTTGGTTAATAAAGTGTGGTGGGTCTCTTCTTGGTAATATAGTGTGGTGGGTCTCTTCTTGGTGGTTTAGTGTGAGTAAGTCACTTGGTACTATAGTGTGGTGGGTCTCTTCTTGGTAATATAGTGTGGCGGGTCTGTTGTTGGTAGAATAGTGTGGGTTGGTCTCTTCTTGGTAATATGTTGTGATGGGTCTCTTCTTGGTGATTTAGTGTGGGTGAGTCTCTTGGTAATATAGTGTGGTAGGTCTCTTGGTAATTTAGTGTGGGTGGGTGTCTTGGTAATTTAGTGTGGTGTGTCTCTTCTTGGAAATATAGTGTGGTGTGTCTCTTCTTGGTAATATAGTATGTTGGGTCTCTTCTTGGTAATATGGTGTGGTGGTTCTCTTCTTGGTTTCATAGTGTGGGTGGGTCTCTACTTGGTAATATAGTGTTGGTGGGTCTCTTCTTGGTAATATGGTGTGGGTGGGTCCCTTCTTGGTTTTATAGTGTGGTGGGTCTGTTGTTGGTAGTATAGTGTGGGTTGGTCTCTTCCTTGTAATATGGTGTGGGTGGGTCTCTTCTTGGAAATATAGTGTGGTGGGTCTCTTCTTGGTGATTTAGTGTGGGTGAGTCTCTTGGTAATATAGTGTGGTAGGTCTCTTGGTAATTTAGTGTGGGTGGGTCTCTTGGTAATTTAGTGTTGGTGTGTCTCTTGGTAGTATAGTGTGGTTGGTCTCTTATTGGTAATATAGTGTGCTGGGTCTCGTCTTGTTCATTTAGTGTGGGTGGGTCTCTTCTTGGTAATATAGTGTGCTGGGTCTCTTCTTGGTAATATAGTATGGTGGGTCTCTTCTTGGTAATATAGTGTGGCGGGTCGCTTCTTTGTAGTGTAGTGTGGTGGGTCTCTTCTTGGTAATATAGTGTGGGTGGGTCTCTTTTTGGTAGTATAGGGTGGGTGGGTCTCTTGGTAATATATTTGGTAGGTCTCTTTTTGTTAGTATAGTGTGGTGGGTCTCTTGGTAGTATAGTGTGGATGGGTTTCTTAGTAATATAGTGTGGTGGGTCTCTTTTTGGTAGTACACTGTGGGTAGATCTCTTGGTAATATGGTGTGGTGGGTCTCTTCTTGGTAATATAGTGTGGTGGGTCTCTTCTTGGTAATATAGTGTGGTGGGTCTCTTCTTGGTAATATAGTGTGGTTGGTTTCTTCTTGGATATATAGTGTGGGTGGGTCTCTTGTTGGTAATATAGTGTGGGTGGGTCTCTTGTTGGTTTTATAGTGTGGTGGGTCTCTTGTTGGTAGTATAGTATGGGTGGATCTCTTCTTGGTCTTAGACTGTGGTGGGTCTCTTGTTGGTAGTATAGTGTAGGTGGATCTCTTCTTGGTTTTACAGTGTGGGTGGGTCTCTTGGTGGTAGTATACTGTTTTGGGTCTCTTGTTGTTAGTATAGTGTGAGTGGATCTCTTTTTTGGTAATATACAGTGGTGGGTCTCTTCTTGGTTTTATAGTGTGGGTGGATCACTTCCTGGTTTCATTATGTGTTGGGTCTCTTCTTGGTAATATAGTGTGGGGGGTCTCTTCTTGGTAATATAGTGTGGTGGGTCTGTTGTTGGTAGTATAGTGTGGGTTGGTCTCTTCTTGGTAATATGTTGTGATGGGTCTCTTCTTGGTGATTTAGTGTGGGTGAGTCTCTTGGTAATATAGTGTGGTAGGTCTCTTGGTAATTTAGTGTGGGTGGGTCTCTTGGTAATATAGTGTGGTGGGTCTCTTCTTGGTAATATGGTGTGGTGGGTCTCTTCTTGGTAATTTAGTGTGGGTGGGTCTCTTCTTGGTAATATAGTGTGCTGGGTCTCTTCTTGGTAATTTAGTGTGGTGGGTCTCTTCTTGGTAATATAGTGTGCTGGGTCTCGTCTTGGTAATATAGTGTGCTGGGTCTCTTCTTGGTAATATAGTGTGGTGGGTTGCTTCTTTGTAATGTAGTGTTGTGGGTCTCTTCTTGGTAAAATAGTGTGGTGGGTCTCTTCTTGGTAATTTAGTGTGGGTGGGTCTCTTCTTGGTAATATAGTGTGCTGGGTCTCTTCTTGGTAATTTAGTGTGGTGGGTCTCTTCTTGGTAATATAGTGTGCTGGCTCTCTTTTTGGTAATTTAGTGTGGGTGGGTCTCTTCTTGGTAATATAGTTTGGTGGGTCTCTTCTTGGTAATATAGTGTGGGTGGGTCTCTTCTTTGGTGGTATAGTTTGGGGGGTCTCTTATTTGTTTCATACTGTGGGTGGGTATCTTCTTGGTAATATAGTGTAGTGGGTCTCTTGGTAATATAGTGTGGTGAGTCTCTAATTTGTTTTATAGTGTGGGTGGGTCTCTTCTTGGTAGTATGGTGTGGGTGAGTCTCTTCTTAATAGTATAGTGTGGGTGAGTCTCTTCTTGGTAGTATAGTGTGGGTGAGTCTCTTTGTAGTATAATATGGGTGGGGCCTTTTCTTGTTAGTATAGTGTGGGTGGGTCTCTTGGTAGTATAGTGTGGGTGGGTCTCTTCTTGTTAACATAGTGCGGGTGGGTCTCTTGGTAGTATGGTATGGGTTGTTCTCTTGGTAATTTAGTGTGGGTGAGTCTCTTCTTGGTAGTATAGTGTGGGTGAGTCTCTTGGTAGTATAGTCTGAGTGGGTCTCTTCTTTTTAATATAGTGTGGGTGGGTCTCTTGTTTGGTAGTATAGTGTGGTGGGTCTCTTATTTTTTTCATAGTGTGGGTGGTTACCTTCTTGGTAATATAGTGTGGGTGGGTCTCTTCTTGGTAGTATAGTGTGATGGGTCTCTTCTTTGTAGTGTAGTGTGAGTTGGTCTCTTGTTGGTAGTATAGTGTGGTGGGTCTCTTGTTGGTAGTATAGTGTGGTGGTCTCTTGTTGGTAATATATTGTGTTGGGTCTCTTCTTGGTTTCATAGTGTTGGTGGATCTCTTCTTGGTGGTATAGTGTGGGTGGGTTACTTTGTAGTATAGTGTGGGTGGGTATCGTTGTAGTATAGTGTGGGTGGGTCTCTTAGTCTTATAGTGTGGGTGATTCTCTTGGTAGTATTGTATGGTTGGGTCTTTTGTTGGTAATTTAGTGTGGGTGGGTCTCTTGGTAGTATAGTGTGCATGGGTATCTTGGTATTATAATGTGGGTGGGTGTCTTGGTAGTATAGTTTGGGATGGTCTCTTGGTTGTTTTGTATTGGTGGGTCTCTTCTTGGTAATTTAATGTGGGTGGGTCTCTTGGTAGTATAGTGTGGGTGGGTATCTTGGTAGTATAGTGTGGGTGAGTCTCTTGGTAGTATAGTGTTAGTGGGTCCCTTCTTGGTAGTATAGTGTGGGCGGGTCTCTTCTTGGTAGTATGGTGTGGGTGAGTCTCTTCTTAATAGTATAGTGTGGGTGAGTCTCTTCTTGGTAGAATAGTGTGGGTGAGTCTCTTTGTAGTATAATATGGGTGGGGCCTTTTCTTGTTAGTATAGTGTGGGTGGGTCTCTTGGTAGTATAGTGTGGGTGGGTCTCTTCTTGTTAATGTGGGTGGGTCTCTTGGTAGTATAGTGTGCATGGGTATCTTGGTATTATAATGTGGGTGGGTGTCTTGGTAGTATAGTTTGGGATGGTCTCTTGGTTGTTTTGTATTGGTGGGTCTCTTCTTGGTAATTTAATGTGGGTGGGTCTCTTGGTAGTATAGTGTGGGTGGGTATCTTGGTAGTATAGTGTGGGTGAGTCTCTTGGTAGTATAGTGTTAGTGGGTCCCTTCTTGGTAGTATAGTGTGGGCGGGTCTCTTCTTGGTAGTATGGTGTGGGTGAGTCTCTTCTTGGTAGTATAGTGTGGGTGAGTCTCTTTGTAGTATAATATGGGTGGGGCCTTTTCTTGTTAGTATAGTGTGGGTGGGTCTCTTGGTAGTATAGTGTGGGTGGGTCTCTTCGTGTTAACATAGTGTGGGTGGGTCTCTTGGTAGTATGGTATGGGTTGTTCTCTTCTTGGTAATTTAGTGTGGGTGAGTCTCTTCTTGGTAGTATAGTGTGGGTGAGTCTCTTGGTAGTATAGTCTGAGTGGGTCTCTTCTTTTTAATATAGTGTGGGTGGGTCTCTTGTTGGTAGTATAGTGTGGTGGGTCTCTTATTTGTTTCATAGTGTGGGTGGTTACCTTCTTGGTAATATAGTGTGGGTGGGTCTCTTCTTGGTAGTATAGTGTGATGGGTCTCTTCTTTGTAGTGTAGTGTGAGTAGGTCTCTTGTTGGTAGTATAGTGTGGTGGGTCTCTTGTTGGTAGTATAGTGTGGTGGTCTCTTGTTGGTAGTATAGTGTGGTGGTCTCTTGTTGGTAATATAGTGTGTTGGGTCTCTTCTTGGTTTCATAGTGTGGGTGGATCTCTTCTTGGTGGTATAGTGTGGGTGGGTATCTTTGTAGTATAGTGTGGGTGGGTGTCTTGGTAGTATTGTATGGTTGGGTCTTTTGTTGGTAATTTAGTGTGGGTGGGTCTCTTGGTAGTATAGTGTGCATGGGTATCTTGGTATTATAATGTGGGTGGGTGTCTTGGTAGTATAGTTTGGGATGGTCTCTTGGTTGTTTTGTATTGGTGGGTCTCTTCTTGGTAATTTAATGTGGGTGGGTCTCTTGGTAGTATAGTGTGGGTGGGTATCTTGGTAGTATAGTGTGGGTGAGTCTCTTGGTAGTATAGTGTTAGTGGGTCCCTTCTTGGTAGTATAGTGTGGGCGGGTCTCTTCTTGGTAGTATGGTGTGGGTGAGTCTCTTCTTAATAGTATAGTGTGGGTGAGTCTCTTCTTGGTAGTATAGTGTGGGTGAGTCTCTTTGTAGTATAATATGGGTGGGGCCTTTTCTTGTTAGTATAGTGTGGGTGGGTCTCTTGGTAGTATAGTGTGGGTGGGTCTCTTCTTGTTAACATAGTGCGGGTGGGTCTCTTGGTAGTATGGTATGGGTTGTTCTCTTCTTGGTAATTTAGTGTGGGTGAGTCTCTTCTTGGTAGTATAGTGTGGGTGAGTCTCTTGGTAGTATAGTCTGAGTGGGTCTCTTCTTTTTAATATAGTGTGGGTGGGTCTCTTGTTAGTAATATAGTGTGGGTGGGTCTCTTCCCAGTGTTGTGGTTGTGGAGAGTGGAGCGCTTTGTGTGAGTGGGCCCAGGGGGAAATGGGGTAGATGTAGGGGGGATAGTGAGGGGATGGGGCTTTCACAGACAGTCAAGGTGATTGAGGTAAAGGCTTTGTCTTCAAAGGTGGATGCTGTGGATACCACCCCTTATTCCTCCTCCTTTTCCTCTCTCTCTCCCTCTCCTGCCCCCCTCCCTCTTATATGTCCTTGTTCGCTCTCCCTCTCCCCTCTCCTGCTCTTCTCTCCCCTCTGCTCTCTCCTGCTCCCCTCTCCTCGCTCCCTGTCTCTCTCTCTCCCCCTCTCCTCTCTCCTGCTCCTCTCTCCCCCCCTCTCTCTCTCCTGTTCCTCTCTCTCCCTCTCTCTCTCCTGCTTCTCTCTCCCCTCTCCTCTCTCCTGCTCCTCTCTCCCCTCTCCTCTCTACTGCTCCCCTCTCTCTCTCTCTCCCTCTGTCTCTCTCTCCTGCTCCTCTCTCCCCTCTCCTCTCTTCCTCTCTCTCCCTCTCTCTCTCTCCTGCTCCTCTCTCTCCTTCTCCTCTCTCTCCCTCTCTCTCTCTCCTGCTCCTTTCTCTCCTGCTCCTCTCTCTCCTTCTCCTCTCTCTCTCTCTCTCTCTCTCTCTCTCCTCTCTCTCTCTCCTCTCTCTCTCTTCTCTTCTCCTCTCTCTCTCTCTCTCTCTCTCTCTCTCCTGCTCCTCTCTCTCCTTCTCCTCTCTCTCTCTCTCTCTCTCTCTCTCTCTCTCTCTCTCTCTCCTGCTCCTCTCTCTCCTTCTCCTCTCTCTCCCTCTCTCTCTCTCCTGCTCCTCTCTCTCCTTCTCCTCTCTCTCTCTCTCTCTCTCTCTCTCTCTCTCTCTCTCTCTCCTCTCTCTCTCTCTCCTGCTCTCTCTCTCTTCTCTCTCCTCTCCCTCTCTCTCTCTCCTCTCCTCTCCTCCTCTCTTCCTTCTCCTCTCTCTCTCTCTCTCTCCTCTCTCTCTCTCTCTCCTCTCTCTCTCTCTCTCCCTGCTCCTCTCTCTCCTTCTCTCCTCTCTCCCTCTCTCTCTCTCCTGCTCCCTCTCTCTCCTTCTCCTCTCTCTCTCTCTCTCTCTCTCTCCTCTCTCTCTCTCTCTCTCTCTCTCTCTCTCTCCCTGCTCTCTCTCCTCCTTCTCCTCTCTCTCTCTCTCTCTCTCTCTCTCTCTCTCTCTC